>NC_064812.1:32472227-32754640 GCF_023721935.1 Panthera uncia
GTTGAAGACGTGTCGCAGGGCGACAAAGCACCATTGGAGGAATTTTCCCCAAGACCAGAAAAGTTGACCGAGTTGAGTTCTGCCAGTGTGTGTGTTTCGGGCAGGTACCTCCGGCCCCGCGGTGTCCTCTAAGCGCCACCCCGGCCCCGGGGCGCTGTAGGGGGAGCGGGGGGGGGGGGGGGAGGGGGCTCCGGGTCGCGCTCCCTGCGGCGCACGGGCTGCCTTGAACTCCCAGCTTCCGCGGTGGGAAGTGACGGGCGGCCCCTCCCAGCGAGGACTCCGCGCGCCTCCGGGGCGGGAGGCAACCCGAATCCCCGCTCAGCGGAGCGGTCCCGGCCACGCGAACCGGACGGGCCCGGCGCCCCCGGCCCAGTCCCGCCCCGCCGCCAGCCCCGCGCCCCCGGGGCGGAGGCGCTCGGCCGCCCCGCTGCAGAGGCGCAAACTTTTACACCTACTTTTTGTTTCGCTTCGGGTCTGGCGTGGCCGTGGCACCGCCCCGCACCGGGACCCGGACACTGATTTTCCACCGCCTAGGGACGGTGCCTCCCTCGCCCCGAGGTCTCGACCAGCTTTTCGGAGAACTAAGTTCTCACCCCGGTGGCTAAAAGTACGGTCCCCGGGAGGAGCGCTACGTCCGCTGCCACAACAATGACAACAACCACCGTAGGAAGAACCCCCTAAGCGAGCGGGGCTGCCCGGGCAGGCTGGACGGCGAGGCGGCGGGAACTAACTGCGCGCGGGGGTCGGAATTAAAAAGAAACCCGGGAGCGCGGGGACGCGGGCGAGCAAGAGTGAGCTGCTCGTCGCAGCCTCTTTCTTGCCCGGCGCTCGGGCCGCCCGCCGTCTGTCTGTCCGTGACTGACTAGTTGTCCCTCCGCTGCTCAGGCAAAGTTTGACAAATCCGGGGCACGGGGAGCGGATTTCCCCTCGTCTCCCTCCCCTTCCCGCCCCGCGCGCCCCCCTCCCCAGAAATAATCCCAGCAACTGCCGGCCCAGCGTGCAAACTTACGTTTGATCTGCCGGGGTTTGCTCTGCTTTCGCCGGGACATCTCGGCGGCGGCCGCTGCCACTGAGGCTCCCGCGGTGCCCGCGGTCGGGGCTGCCGCTCCCTCGGCTCCCGCCGCCGCCGCTGGCCAGGCTCGGGCCGCCGCGGGCCGGTCTCCAGGTGCCTCGGACGCGCGGGATCCGGGCGCGGGGCTCCTCCGGGAGCCGCGGAGCCACGTTTGGAGAGGAGCAGGCAAATGAGAAGACGGAGGGGGGCAGAGAGAGAGTGACAGTGGGGAGGGGAGGGGGCGAGTGAGAGAGCGATGGAGGGGGGGAGGACAGAATTTACAAACGAATGGACGAGGAGAGAGAAAAGGGGAAAGGGGGAACACGGAAAGGAGGAAGAGAAGGAGGGAGGGAAGGGAGAGCGAGCAGAGGGAAGAGGGGGAGAGAGGGGGTGGAAGGCGCGGGAGGAGGAGCGCGCTCGCTCTCCCCTCTCCCCGGCGTGCGGGGCAGAGACTCGAGCGCCAGCGCCGCCGCCGCCGCCGCCGCCGCCGCTCCGGGCCGCGCAGCTCGCTCTCTGCCGCGGGAGGTGGCGAGGCGCGGGAGGGAGGGGCGCGCCGGGGCTGCGGGGAGGGGAGACTATTCCATCAGCGAAAGGAGGATTGGCTGCATCCAAAGCCAGTCCGGATGCAAAAGAGGGCCCGGGCCTCAGTCGGGTCGGGTGCGCGGGAGCGCGGTGGAGGGGTGGGGGGTGGGAGGGGACCAGAGGCGTGGGGAGGGTTTGGAGGGGGGCAGCTTCTGCAGTTGTCACCGCGTCAGCTCTGGGCATCTGCCAGAGCACCCCTCCAGGCAACTTCTTCCCACATTCCCCTCTGATGGACCCCAACTCTCCTCACGCCTGGCCCGTCCAGCGGGGCACAAAGAAATCCCAGTCTCTCCGTAAACTTTGCGCTTCCAGTTATGCCGCCCCCTCCCCTGGCCTCCCCCCTCCCCCCTTCCAGCTTCTTGGCAGGAAGGTTAGGCCACTGGCAAAATCCTCGGCGAGAGGCAGCTGATCACAAATGCCAACTGTGTGTCTTGGGGCCAGTTAAGCCCTCTCATCTGCCCAGGCTCTCTGGAGACCATTTCATTGCTCTCAAGGTTCCCAGGAGACCGCTGCGGACGTGGACCATCCCCCACTCAGCCCGCACCGATGGGATGCTGAGCGGCGTCCTAAAAGTGCTCTTTCTCACCTCCACTTCTCATGCTAGACTGTAATAATTCCGAATTTGGAGACAAGCAGATCTTTTTTTTTTTTTTTTTTTTTCTTCCCTCAAATGAAAAAAGGAGGACCATTAGCTAGGTGATTAGCCCTAGGTGGGAAACGAATTGTCTCAAATCAGAATACTAACTTTTTGAGGAAGTCTGTGGAAGTTCTAAAGACCCACCCCATCCCATGACCTTTAATTCTTTTTAGTTCTGCCACAGGGAAGCAGCCAGCGACTAATAAAAGATTTGATCTTGCCATAATTTCCCAAGCAGGTAAGACCCAATAACTATTTCATGGTTCTTTAGCTTTTAAAGTTTTGTTTCATTCTTTTTCAATTATTGTGTGTGTAGTATGTTGGAAACTGCGAGCCAAAAGAAGAACAAATTTTGAAGTGATTTGCATAGTTATTATTTGGCCAAGTTAAGCTGCATGAGGCTAGCTTAGTTTCTCATAGTTTTATATATACTGAGTATTAAATATATCCTCCCGGGTGGGCTGGAAGAAGCTTCTATCCCAGTAGCAGTGGGACTGGCTGCTTTATGTCATCAGTATTTACTAATAAACTCCACTGCAGTTGACATGTATCCCCCAGATACTGCTGACTTTTCCCCCCAGGTTGTGGGATCATCCAATCTGATCTGAAATTGTGCCCCCCCCCGCCTTTGTTTGGTTGACTAGCCGTTCCTATGAGCCCCACCAAACTTGATACTCTAAAAGGGTCTGGGGGTCAGCAGAGAGCCTGGGCTGATTGAGGATAATGCACGCTGCTCAGTGTGCACGAGGCACTGTAATCAGTGTCATTTATAACCCCATCAGGACATCTTCTGGAAGGTGTAAAGAGTTGCCCTGTGAAAGGTATGGCTGGGAGAATCTTAATACAGAGCTGAAGACCAATTGTGAATTTTATTACATTACCATTAGTACTATTATCATGTGAGGTTGTAAGAATACATGGTCCTTTGCAGTGGAAAATGCACTAAATGACAAAGTCCCTCCCCTGAAGAACCAACAAATTAAAGCCGTAAGTACCATGAAAAGCAGGGTTATGTGTGTTTGTGTTGTGGAATGAATAAGCAGACAGAGAACTACAGATTTTTGCCTCCTTAATTTTCAATTCATTACAATTAAATTGGTGTGCTTAGAATTGGATGTATTATACATTATGGTTTTTAAAGATCTTTTTACAGAACTGGCTGACTTTTTATATCAGCCAGAAGGAAAGCCCATTGGAATTAAAATATCATAACAGTTAGTGTTTCTTTTGGCATTTGAAATGGTTAAATATGCAAAGCAAAAGAGAAACAAATAAATCTCAGCTAAATATTCAGTTTAAAAGCTGAAAGGAGCAAAAGTCAGGGAATTCAAGGCAAGATTGATAAAATAAGCAGACTGCATTATTAGAAATAGATATAGTTTATATAAATTTATAAATATATATTAATTATAGTCATTATGAATGAATTAAACTAAGGAATACTATTACATTTTGTGTTTTCTCATCATTTTTAATGAGAATGTTGATGATATTTAAAGTTCAATTTTTCTTTTTCTAGTTTAACTCACTAAGGTTATAAAATTAAAAGACAGCAAAACCTATAAGCAATTATCCCTGTCCAAATGGATATAGCAGCCCCAAACCGCAGCTACATGACTATCAAACAATGATTATGAAAACCACAATTGAGGAAAGCATCAGGGAATGATATTGCAAAACCACAGCAACAAATGTGTCTGTGATATTGAAAACCACAATTCACAACTAATACCCTGTGTATCGCAAATTACTATTTAACTATAAATATGAAAATGTATAAGTAACAGCACAAAATAATTTCTCATTTACTTAAAAATGAATTATTCATTTTCTAGACTCACTGATTTCATCTCTACATAATGGTTCATTTTGAAAAGTTTCTGCTTTCAAAGACAAATCATTTAAAATCACATATGTAAGTTACTTTAAGCACAGAAAATATGCAACTTTTAATAACATTCCTTCAAATACTAAAAGAATTGATCTGAAACCAATCTGAAATAAAGAAACATTTACCTCAGTCTAGCTTTCTTCATCAAGTTCTTTGGGAGTAAAAAGAGATGTGAGTCAAAACTGTTTATGGAAAAAAAGCTTGAAGTATTCTATTACAACCTCAATGAAAATATACTTGTATATATTCTTAATAGTCCAGTTAGCTAGAAAACATATATCTGACAATAAAATGAGATGCCAGTACTGAAACTACTTTAATAAATAAAATCAAAGGTTTATTTACAAATGAATAAAAACAATATAGCTTGCAAGTTTATAGGTTGACAGATTTCGAAAAGTAAAATACAGGATGCCCAGTTAAATTTATACTTCATGTAAGCAACAATTGTTTTGTATTAGTCTATTCCATGCAATATTTGGAACATACTTATCTTAAAAAATAATTGTTGCTTACCCTGTACTTTATTTCATTTTATCTGGCAAACCTACAAATACAGCATGTTACCATTTTCACAAATTCATGGTTGTCTTACAACTAACAGTGTTTATAGAAAAGGCAGAAAAACCCTAAAGTGCTTCCTACAGACATATATTTAATTCTTGAACATCATATGATTTAAGAACGGCAAGGTAGAAGAATAAATTTCTATACAAAAATTCTCACTTTATTTGGCACAGTACAGAAATGTGCTCTCAGTGTAAATGGATTTCATTCATGTATGTCTTACTCTTGGATTTGTTTTTAAAATGTGTTTTTTCCTCCAAGGGATCGACAAATTGATAAAGCAACCTCCCAGGCCACATCTTATTAGGCAGCAAGCTGCCTTCTTTATTATGGGAGTAAACAATATTCAAAAGCTTCAGAAAGACTTAATTTTTTGCCCTTGTATCCTCACCAGAAATTGAATACAGTTTATCTGCCTTGATTTAAGATTGTGACACTGAATTGAACAAGAATGCAGTATGAAAATAGTGTTTCGGATTTGTATATCTTTATAATTTGAGCAGTTTAAAAATAAAAATCAACAAATTCATCTAAATGGCCTTCCTATGTTATAACTATGAAAGGGACTATCTGTTTACTTGCAAAGGAGCCAAGCGCTTTGAAAACGTTCAGTCAATCTAGATCAGGGGTTTAACTTGGGCTTCATGTAGACAGTCAATGTCTCAAAAGAAGTTTGTATGTACCAAAAAACAAAAAAAAATGTTCTATGGAGCAAGTCTGTTGAATTCATCGGATTCTCAAAAATTTCTGTGAAAAAAACATCTGTGAACCATTATGAGTTAAGAATCACTATTCTCTTTCTGTGTGAATTTTTATGGTATACTAAAAACCAACGTGTGTTTTTACTCTTTACTCTTTACCATAATCCTTTATGTACAAGTTACTACTCTGAGAGAAGAGAGTTATAGGGTCAACTCTATTAAGCAAGAAAAGTTCTTTGTTGCTAAGTCCATATAATACATCACACCTCCACATATAAAATAAATATTAAAGGAATGTCATCCCAAATTTTAGCAGACATCTGTGGATTTTGCCTGCCTAGCATTCATTCTCTTTTCAGGTAATAGTTCCGTGATATCTTTTCAAGAATTACTCCTCCTCACCCACTATTTGGTCATATGATACAAACGGGGCCTTCCCCAATCCCTGACCAGAATATTCTAGGTGTTTGTCTATGGTGATTGGCTCAATGGCCCAAAGCATTCTCATTAGAGTCAGCCCTGGAACTTTGTACTGTTCCAGGGAAACCACTGAGGAAAAGGTGCTATTTTCCCGCTGGGCTACACTGGGAGAATGCAAATCGGCTGTTGGACATCCTTGTTGGAAGAACCTGTTAAGAACGCTGCCAGCACAGAGGACTAATTTTGTCTTATCTCGGGATCTGATATTTGGGAAACCCAAGCTGAGATACCCATCAATATTCTAATATTACTTTTAGATTCGTCAACATTATCTTTGTGTCTATATAAACATAAGAGTCATTTCTATTATATTTCACTTCCATCTATTTGACCAGGCTAACGCTTATGCACGTCTGTGGTCTTAGTATAGATGTCATTTTTCACAAGAAGACATCACTCACCTCCCAGCCTGAGTGAGATATGTCTTCTTCTTTACTACCATAACACCTTTTTTTGCCTCCATAATATCACTTGTTGCATTTTATTACAAAGACAATTTCCATAAAACCCAATCCTCACCAGCCACCTCCCTGTCCCAATACACCTAACTAGATAGAAATGTTTGTGAGGGTAAGAAGTATCCTTTTCAGAATCATATCCCCAGTGCTGGACATATAGAAAGTCCCAACATAATTATTGAAAGAAAAAGTGAATTCAGAATTAACCTGTCTTACCTAGGAACTCCTGCCATTCCCAGTCCCCATCCACAGAGTCATAGGTACAGGAGATGGCAACCGTATTTGAACAGCATAACTCCATCCTCCTGTTGGTGGATGCTTGGACCATGGGGAGTCCCTGACTTAAATATGGCGAATCAAATTCCTCTCTTAGAAATCTAGAGTTAGTTTCAAGACTTTCATCCTTACATAGGCTGATCTCTTGAATGAAGAAGTAAAACCTCTGGAAGTATGGCATCGTTATCACCATGTGAACAGAGTAGCAGTGATAGTTTGTCTGCAGAAAGAAAAATAAATAAAACGAATGTTCAGAGATAAGTAGAGATAGGAGTATGAAATGGAATCCCACGTCTTGTTCCAGCCCCTTCATAGACTGCAGAAGTACTTCTGCCCTTGATATCATTGAGGTACTTAGGTTTTCTTAAATTCCTCCCAACCTTTTCTTTTCTAAATTATTTTTGTCCTAAATTAGCATTAGTGGATTCCTGTTACATTCAAGTCAAAAGACTAAACTAAGACAAGAATTAACCATCTATGACTTCAGTTTGCTTAACTGAAATAGCAGTTTAACTTAATTTTTGACCTTCCTTCAGAAAAACACTGTATTAGTCTTGGTTCTTCAGATAAACAGAACCAACATCATATATATATATATATATATATATATATATATATATGAGAGAGAGAGAGGAATTGATTTACATGGATTTATATATATATTTAATATTAATATTTAATAAACTAATACTATATATGTGTATATATATATATATATATATATATATATATATATATGAATTGATTTACATAGAGAGGCTGAGAAATCCCAGGATCTGCAGTTGACAAGCTAGAGACCTAAGAGACAATGGTATAGTTTCAGTCTGAATCTGAAGGCCTAAGAACCAGGAGGGCTGATGGTGTAAACTCCAACCTGAGGCTGAGTACTAAGGCAGGAAAAGACAGATACCCCAGCAGGGAGACAGTCATGCATAGAGAGGGATTTCTCACTTCCACTGTCTTTTTCTAGTTAAGCCTTTTGTGAAACTGAGGAGGGCAATTTCCTCTCCCCTTTCAAATGTTAATCGCATCTGAAAGCATCTTCACCAAAACACCTGGAATGTTTGACCAAATATCTGGGCACCCCAAGAGCCAGTCAAGTTGACACATAAAATTAACTATCACTTGGGCTGTCTGGGTGACTCAGTCCATTGAGTGTCCAAGTCTTGAATTTGGCTCAAATCATAATCCCAGGGTCATGGGATCAAGACCGGCATCTGTAGGGCTCTGCACTGAGCATGGATCCTGCTTAAGATTCTTTCTCTTCCCCGCTGCACCTCCCCCAACCTGCTCACGCATGGGCTCGCGCGCGCGCTCTCTCTCTCTCTCTAAAATAATAAATAATAAATAAACACAAAGAAATTAAAATAATAAAAAAATAAAATTAACTATCACAAGCACTTTTGTTGATTTTTTTCCCCCTGAGTGACCGGAAATGGCAAAGAAGCCTTATGAATGTTAAATTGGCAAATCTACAATTATAACATAGATAAATGAGGATGTTATCAATTACTGATTTTGGACATTCGCTTCAATCAGGGGTAACTCTTGGGGAAAAAGTTGGCGTTTTCAAATTTAGAATTCCTCAAGAGCATGATGATCCATTGACATGCACATCTATAACCCTTCTGATTAACATATATATTCTGGCCCCAGATGTTCCATTTTATTTTCAACTTTACTTTGCCACATTTGAATAACCATCTAACAGATTACCTTGCACGTAAATTTTATGAATGTTGTTATAATTTGCATGAATAATGTTTATACTTCTGTGGTGGATTTTATTTTCCAACCTATAACTTTTGCCATAAATTCCTAAATGCAAAAGAAGAAATTAAACAGCTTTTGAGAAAACTTGCTGTGTGTATTGACTTAATCAAAATGTTTATCTTTGCTTTTATCTACTTGCAAAAGTATATTAAAATAATGCATTGGGGTACTCGGGTGGTGAAGTGTCTGACTTTGGCTAAGGTCATGATCTTATGGTTCATGAGCTCGAGCCCCATGACGGGCTCTCTGCTGTCAGGGCAGAGCCTGCTTCGGATTCTCTGTCTGCCTCTCTCTCTGCCCCTCCCCGTCTTGTTCTCCCTCTCTCTCTCTCTCTCAAAATAAATAAATAAACTTTAAAGAGACAAAAAATAAAATAATGCATTAGAAGTGAATTCAGGGTGACCTGAAGATGAAGGATTATGAATAACCAACCAGAGCAGAATGATAATGGAGTCATTTAAAAGACACTGAAAACGGTGATTATATCACTTTTAAAATGCATCTTATAAGGAAAATTAAACTATATGACTAATACATTTCTTTTAAAACAATTTTATTTTCATTAAACAGATAGATTCACCCAGATTTAAAGGTCAAATAGATTTTTAAGGCTGATGATGAAAATTAGCAGTTTCTTGTCCCACTCAACATCCCAATGACAATTCCTGCTCCCAGAGGCAGAAGCACTGTCAATTCTTTTTAGCTGATTCTCCTGATGTTCACTTCATATTTCTAAATACTACTTTTTAAAAAAGTTGTTAGTTTAGATATTATTGATTATATTGACTACCTACAATAAAATATGAACTTGTAACAGATTTATACCTCCCTAACACATACTTTCTTCAATTTTTCATCAAATCAAAAGCCTCTATTTTTATTATTTTTTTTAAGTTTATTTATTTTGAGAAAGATTAAGCGGGGAACAGGGAGAGAAGGAGAAAGAGAATCCCAAGCTAACAGCATGGAGCCTGACATGGCGCTTAAACTCACAAACTATGAGGTCATGATCACGACCTGAGCTGAAATCAAGAGTTGGACACTTAACTGACTGAGCCACCCAGTCACCCCTAAAACTCTTATATTTTTATTAAGAGTTAACCTATATAGGGTATGGTGATTATGTTTTCTTTTGATTTCTTTGTTTTTCCTGGAGTTAATAATTATTGTTTTCATCATTTTCTTGCTTTTCTATGAACTATCACTATTTCTCCCCGAAATCCTTTGCCAGTGTAATACAGTCAAGTAGGTCCTTACCTCATTACATCCAATAACTGATAATCAGATTATCAGATAAACAAGTAGGCTGTTGTTCTTCCCCCCATGCTGATGTCTTTTTTGTACCCTTCCATACCTCTGTCTACTCTAGACTAATTGTTCTTTGTGACTAAAATTTTCTTTTCCTCATTATCCTGAGATTCACTTGGTTTTGTCCTGTATTAGATTCTAAGTTTCATGAATACTGTGTATTCTCTTTTCCCCTTCCTTCCCTCCTTCCTTCCTTCCTTCCTTCCTTCCTCTGTCCTTCCTTTCTTCCTTTTTGTTTTGTGGTTTTAGAATACAATTCCATGTAGCTTCCTGGAAAAATGTATATAGAGGGTAATTTTTTTTTGCTATTTGGCAAGACTGCAATTCTCTTTATTTTGCCCTAATATGTGATATATGATTTATGAGGGCGTAGAATTCTAGGGTGTAAATTATTTTTCCTGAATTGTTTTTCTTTTTTTCTTTTATTTTTCCAGCTTTATTGAGATACAATTTTGTATATTATTATATACGTTTAAGGAGTACAATGTAATGATTTGATACACTTACGTTTTGCAAAATGATTACTACAATAAGGTTAGTTAACACCTCCATCATCTCACATAATTACCTTTTTTTGTTTGTGGTGAGAATATTAAAGATCTACTCTCTTAGCAACTTTCAGATACATAATGCAGTATTGTAAACTATACTCACCATGATGTACGTTAATTCCCCAGAACTTATTCATCTTATAACTGGAAATTTGTACTCTTTAACCAACATCTCCCCATTTCCGCTTCTCCTAGCTCTTGGCAAACAATATCCTACTCTTTGAGGTCTGTGAGTTAGGCTTTTAAAAATTCCACATATAAGTATTATCATCTAGTATTTGTCTTTTTCTGTGTAATTCATTTCGCTTAACATAATGCCTTCATCCTTGTTGTCGCAAATGGTAGGATTTCCTTTTTTCTCATGACTAAATAATATTCCATTGTGTATATTCCTATACCACATCTTTTTAATCCAATTTTTATTTTAATCCAATTTTTATTTCTTGGTTATTGTGAATAATGCTGCCCTGGACATAGAGATCCTAACTTCATTTCTTTTGGATATATACCCAGAAATGGTAATATTGGATCATAAGGTAGTTCTATTTTTAATTTTTTGAGGAAACTACACAGTGTTTTCCATTGTGGTTGTACCAGTCCATATTCCTACTAACAGTGCAAAAGGATTCTCTTTCCTCTGTATCTTCACCAACACTTTTGTGAGGTGATACCTCATTGTGGTTTTGTTTTGCATTTCCTTGATTATTAGTGATATTGAGAATCTTTTCAAGTGCTTGTTGGTCATTTGTATATCTTTGGAAAAATGATGGTTTAGGTCCTCTGCACATTTTTTAATTGGATTGTTTTTTTTGTTTTTGTTTTTGTTTTTGTTTTTTTGCTACTGAGTTATAGGAGTTCTTTTTATATTATGGATATTAATCCCTTCTCAGATACATGATTTCCAAATATCTCCTACCATTTCATAGGTTACCTTTTCATTTTGCACATTGTTTTTTTTATTTTTTGTTTTCATTTTTGTTTCCTGTGAACAAGGATTTTCTCTGTGAACAAGGATTTTTACTTTGATATGATCCCAACTTGTTTATTTTTGCTTTTGTTGCCTCTGCTTTTGATGCCAATTGTTTGGAAGACTAATTCCAAGGAACATTTTTCCTTTTTTCTCCTAGTAGTTTTATGTTTTAAGTCTTATGTTAAAATCTGTAAACCATTTCAAATTAATTTTTGTGAGTGGTATATGTAGGGGTCTAATTTCATTCTTCTGATTGTCCAGTTTTCCCAACACTATTTATGGAAGAGACTACCCATTCCCTATTGAGTATTCTTGACTTTCTTATCAAATATTAGTTGACCCTACATGTGAGGATTGGTTTTTGGGCTATTTACTCTGTTTTATTGGTCTATATGTCTATTTTTATGCCAGTACCATATTGTTTTGATTGCTATAGGTTTGTAATTTAGTTTGAAATCCGGAAGTCTACTGCTTTCAACTTTGCTCTTCTTTCTCAAAATTGTTTTTAATGTTTATTTAGTTTTGAGAGAGAGAGAGAGAGAGAGACAGAGCATGAGCAGGAGAGTGGCAGAGAGAGAGGGAGACACAGAATATGAAGCAGGCTCTGGGCTCTGAGCTGTCAGCACAGAGCCTGATGTGGGGCTTGGACCCATGAACCACAACATCATGACATGAGCCAAAGTCAGACACTTAACCAACTGAACCACCCAGGTGCTCCTCAAAATTGTTTTGGCTATTTGGGGTCTTTTTGTGATTTCCTTATGAATTTTAGGATTGTTTCTCTATTTCTTTAAAAATGCCATTGGAAATTTGATAGCAGTTGAATTAAATTTATAGATGACTGGGTAGTATGGACATTTAAAAAATATTGATTCCTCTAATTCATGAACTTGGGATATCTTTACATCTATTTGTTGTCTTCTTCAATTTCTTTCATCAATGTCTTATAATTTTAAGTGTACAGATATTTTACTTCATTGGCTAAATTTATTCCTAAATATTTTTATGCTGTTGTAAATGGATTGTTTTCTTATTTTGGGGGGTAGTTTATAGTTAGTGTATAAAAATGCAACCGATTTTTGTATGTTGATTATATAACCTGCAACTCTATTGAAACTTTGTATTGGTCCCAACAGTTTTTAGTGAAACCTTTAGAATTTTCCATACATAAGATCGTATCTTCTGCAAAAAGAGACAATTTTACCTCTTTCTGATTTGGAAGTCATTCATTTCATTTTCTTAACTACTTGCCACAGCTAGAACTTTCAGTTTTATGTTGCATAGGAATTGTAAGAGTGGGCACCCTTGTCTGGTTCCTGATTTAGAGGAAAAACTTCCAACCTTTCATCATTGGGTAGGATGTTGGCTGTGGGCTTTTCATATATGACCTTACTTACGCTGAGGAATATTCCTTCATTTTTAAAAAATGTTTATGTATTTTTGAGAGAGAGAGAGAGAGAGAGAGAGAGAGAGAGAATGAGTGGGCAAGGGGCAGGAAGAGAGGGAGACATAGATTCCAAAGCAGGCTTCATGTTCCATGCTATCGGCACAGCGCCCAGTGCGGGGCTCAAATCCACAAAATGTGACATCATGACCTGAGCCAAAGTCAGACACTTAACCAACTGAGCCACCCAGGTGCCCCCAGAATATTCTTTCTATATTCAAATTTTTGTGAGCTTTTAGATGAAAAGATGTTTAATTTTGTCAAATGCTCTTTCTGTATCTATTAACATAATCATATAATTTTTATCTTTCATACTTTTAATGTATTGAATCGCAGTTATTTATTTGTGTACATTAAACCATCTTTGAATTCTAAGGATAAATCATACTTGATCATGGTATATGATTCTTTTAATGTGCTGTTGAATTGTGTTGCTAATATATTGTTAAGAATTTTTGTATCTATATAATCAAGGATATTGGTCTGTAGTTTTCTATTGTTTTAGTGTCCTTTTCTGGCTTTCATATAAGAGCAATTCTGTTCTCACAAAATGAGTTTGGGAGTGTAGCCTCCTGTTCAGTTATTTTTTAAGAGTTCAAGAAAGACTGGCATTAGTGTTTAGTAGAACTCACCAGTGAAACCATCTGGTCCTGGGCTTTGTTTTGTTGGGAGATTATTGATTGTTAATTCAATCTTCTTCCTAAAACTTAGTCTGTTCATATTTCAGTTTATTATTCAGCTTTGGTAGATTGTATATTTCTAGGATTTTATCCATTTCTGCTATGTTATCCAATTTGTTAGCATGTAACTGTTCATAGTAGTGTCTTATGATTTTTTTGAACTTCGGCAGTATCCATTATAAGTCCTCCTCTTCCATTTCTGACTTTGAGTCTTCTCTCTTTTTTTCTTAGTCTAGTTAAAGGCTTGTAAACTTTCATAATCTTTCAAAAACACAGAACTTAGTTTCATTGATCTTTTCTATCCTTTCTTTTCTATTTCATTTATTTCTACTCTGATCATTGCTATCTTCTTTCTTCTGCTAACCCCGGGCTTACTTATTCTTCTATAGTTCTAGTTCCTTAATATGTAAAATTAGATTGTATATTTGAGATCTTCCTTTTTTCTTAATATAGGCATTTATCACTACAAACTTTCCTTTCAGAACTGTTTTTGCCATATTCCATAAGTTTCAGTATGCTGAGTTTCCATTTTCATTTGATTCAAGGTATTTTTTTTCTTTCTATTTTAATTTCTTTGATCCATTGGTTGTTCAGGAATGTGTTAATTCCATATTATTGTGGATTTTTCCATTTTCCTATTGTTATTGGTTTCTATCTTCATAGCATTAGGTCAGAAGAGATAAGACCCAATGATATGATTTAGTCTTCTTAAATTTGCTACGACTTGTTTTGTGAATAAGTCTATATATGTTGTGTCCTGGAGGAATTTTTGTGTGCATTTGAGAAGAATGTGTATACTGTTGCTGTCAGATGGAATGTTTTGTATATGTCTGTTAGGTTTACTTGATCTAAAGCATAGTTCAAGTGTGATGCTTCCGTATCAATTTTCTGTCTGGATGATCTACCCCTTGTTGAAAGTGGGATATTGATGTCCCTTACTATTCTATTATTATTGTATTGTCTGTTTGTCCCTTCAGATCTGTTAGTATTTGCTTGATATATTTATATCCTACAATGTAGGAAATATGTATATTCAAGATTGTTGTATCCTCTTGATGGATTGCTCCATTTATTATTATATAATGACCTTCTCTGTATCTTTACAGCTTTTCAGTTAAGGTGTATTTTGTTTAATACCAGTATAGCTATTCCTACTCTCTTTTGGTTTATATCTTCCAGATATAACAGTCTATTTTAAGCTAACAGCAATTTAACTTTGGTAATATACAAAAATTTCACTTTTTTACTCCCCATTTGTTTATTTTTATTTTATAATTTACCTTTTTTATATTGTATGTTCACTGACAAATTATTGTAGCTATTGCTATATTTAATACTTGTGTCCTGTAAATTTTGTGCTAGAATTAGGCAGTTAGCACAGTACCATATGCAATGTTATAATATTCTGAAATTGACTATATATTTACCTTTACCAGTGTATTGTTATTTTCATATGTTTTCGTGTTACTAATTAGTGCCTTTTCATTGCAGCTTTAAGCACTCCTTTCAGGATTTCTTGTAAGTCAGGTCTAGTGGTGATACGCTCCCTCAGCTTTTGTTTGTCTGAGAATGTCTCTATCTCTCCTTGATTTCTAAAGGACAACTTTGATCCATAGAGTAGTCTTGTTTGGCAGTTATCTGTTTCTTTCAGCATTTTGAGTATATCATCCCACTGTCTCCTGACCTGTAAGGTTTCTGTCGAGAAACCTGCTGATAGCATTATGGGGGGGTTCCTTTGTAAGTGACAAGCTTCTTTTATCTACCTGCTTGTGAGATTCTTTGTCTTTGATTTTTTGACAGCTTTTATTTTATTATTTTTTTAAACTTTATTTTTATTTGTTTTGAGAGAGAGATAGAGAGCAAGCAGGGGAGGGGCAGAGGGAGAGGCAGACAAAATCATCCCAAGCAGGCTCTGGGCTGGCAGTGCAGAGCCTGATGTGAGGCTTGAACTCATGAACCGTGTGATCATGACCTGGGCCAAATTCAAGAGTCAGAGGCTTAAACGACTAAGCCACCTTCTGACAGCTTTTATAATGTGTCTTGGAGAATATGTTTCTGAGTTCAATTAGGGGACCTATGAGCTTCACGAACATAGATGACCAAATCTCTCCCCAGATGTGAAGCTTTTCAGCCATTATTATTTTTTTAGATCTGGAATGTCATGAATTTGCATGCTAATCTTTCCTGTATCTATCCGTATATCCTTTCAGTATATGTGCTGACAAAGCAAACATATAGCCATTATTTTTTTTAAATAAATTTTCTGCCCCCTTCTCCCCCTCTTCTTGAACTCCAATAATTCTCAAATTGGCTTGTTCAATGGTATCCCATAGATCACATAAGCTTTCTTCCCTCTTTTTGATTCTTTTCTCTTTGTTCTCTCTGAATGGATGATTTAAGGGGTTTTATTTTTCTTTGTTCTCTCTGAAAAGATCATTGAAAAGGTTTGTCTTAGGGAAAAAAAAATAGTTTTGTCTTCAGTTTCAGATTCTTTCTTCTGCTTGATCCATTTTGATTTTCACTCTCTATTGCATTTGTCATTTCATTTATTGTATCCTTGACCTCAGAATGTTTTTTTTTATGATTTCTATCTTTTTTGAAAAACTTCCCATTTTATTTGCACATTGTTTTCCTGATTTCATTGAATTGTCTTTGTGCGTTTTCTTGTAGCTCATTTTAAATTCTTGGTTGGATAAATTGCAGATCTCTGTGTCTTTGGGGTTGATTAATGGAAGATTATTGTAATCCCTTTGTGATGTCATGTTTCTATGACTTTCCATGTTCCAAGACTCTTCATGTTCCATGAAGTCCTGCATTGTTGTCTTTGCATTTAAAGTAGCAGTCACCTCCTCCATTCTTTGCTGAATAACTTTGGAACAGAATCATCTTCCCTCAGCTCTACTAGAGATTCCGGGGCTTTCTCAGATTTTCTGTGGCTACACAATACTCCACACTTCTTGCTCCCTCTTGTGGCAGATTCTTGTTGTTTGTTTGTTTCAAGTTTTTATTTAAATTCTAGGTAGTTAACATATAGTGTAATATTAGTT
The DNA here is from genome assembly GCF_023721935.1 of Panthera uncia. Lineage (NCBI taxonomy): Eukaryota > Metazoa > Chordata > Mammalia > Carnivora > Felidae > Panthera > Panthera uncia. The sequence continues at coordinate 32,488,644 of NC_064812.1, forward strand.
TCAGGAGTAGAATTTAGAGATTCATCACTTACATATAACACCCAGTACTCATCACAGTGAGTGCCTTCCTTAATACCCACCATGCATTTAGCCCAACTCCCCACCCCCTCCCCTCTAGCAACACTCAATTTGTTCTCTAGAATTAGGAGTCTGTTTTATGGTTTGCCTCTCTTTCTCTCTTTTCCCCTCCATGCGTCTGTTTTGTTTCTTAAATTTTGTGGCAGATACTTAAGCTTGTATGTTTTCTTTTGATCCTGGGGCACACCAGGCCAATTGCTGACAGACTCCCTTTTACCTTCTCAAAGTCAATGCTAAATGTTCAAGTTTTTGGTCTCTTCCTGCCTCATAGATACAATCCAGCCTTCTGTGCATGCTCACTTGTTGTCTGCCAAAGCTCACTCTTGCTACTGTCAGGGGCACATACAAAGAGCTGCCCATGGGGTGGAAGTGTGGGTGGGTGCAGCCCACAGAGTCCTACGGATGCCCATGGGCCCATTAAGGGGATTGACAGGTGAGGCATCTCAGCAGCTATGAGGTGGGCCTCCTGATGGAGTCCATAATACACTTAGTAGGATCTATGTTCCTCTGACATGTTCCAAGCCTTCCCTGTTGGTTCCCTAGCTGCTTACCACCCCCAGTCATGCAATCCAATGATGCAGTACCCTGGATGGGATGAGAGAAATAGGTGCCTCTGGCAGCATCCCGTACAGCTGGGGAAGCCAGGCACTCACTCACATGTTCTCACTTTTCTCCACAAGAGAAATCATAGGCTGAGAAGGGTTCTCCTGGCACTAGCTGTGCCACCTCGGAAGACAGGTGACATGAATAAAGTCAAGCTGTTCCTCTTACCCTCTTCAACATGTTCAACCTCTGATTTTCTTACTCCAACAGTGTGCTGGAAGTTCTCTGCTGGAATCCTGGACTTCCACAAAGTCTTTCTTGTCTGTTGGTGATTGTCTAAGTCAGTGTTCGGGAGGGCTACTAGACTGCAGGCAAGAGGGACAGGGGCCAGTGCATGGGCCACTTTCGTGTTCATAGCCAGGACCAAGGTCTATTTGCTTATTATACAACACGTAGGTGGCTAAGACGTCTCCTGGGTCCCTTGGCTTATGGTGCTGGCTCCTGCAAAAAACACTTTTTCTGTGGATGGATGCCAAACTGTTATTAGGGGGATACAAGTGACTCCCTTACTTTTTAAACACAGTGTTTCATTGATTTCTACCTTCCAGTGTCATTCTGGGAGGCCTGATGCTGTAGTATTTCCTTACCATCTGCATGTAGCCTGCTTCTTTCCCCCACTTCCAACACTTGATGCTTTCAGGATATTCTCTTCACTCTCAGTCCTCTAAAATTTCATAATGTGAAAATACGTTGCACCATCTACCCATTTACTGAGCTTCCCTCCCATTTGCTTGCTGAACCATTTCAGTCTAGAAACTTGTGCCATCAGTTCTGAGAAACTTCTTTATATTATTTCTTTTCCTGGAATTGTTACTATCTTGGTCCTCCTTGAGTGGATAGTACCATTTTCTTATGTTTTCCTTTTCTCTTTTTTGCTAGTTGTGTTATTTTTTGGAAAATGTCTTTAGCTTTGTGTTTCAAATCTTCACTGAAATTTTTATTTATATCATCGTATTTTAATTTCTTCAACTTACTTTTTTTATTTCTAAAGAGTTCTTTATCAGTAGTCTGTCTTTATTCCCTCTTTTTCATCTCTCTGAGTCCAGTAATTTTAAGTTTTCTTCAGTTTCCTGTGAATTTTCTGTTTCCTTAGTGCTTCTTTCGTTTTTTTTTTTTTTTTTTCCTGTTTTACTATCTGTCTTTCACGTTAGAATTTTCCCACACATCTTTGGTTATCTTTGACTTTCCATTTCTAATATGACTGAGACACTAAAAACCTAATTGGAAGTTTATGTGTATGGATAGAATGGGGTTTGAGAAGTACTTGTCAAATTGTGGGCTTTGGGTGGTAAGGCCCCTGCCTTACCTTGCTGCTGGAAATCCCTGTCTATACATCTAAGTATTTTCCTCTTGTGTTCAACACACTCTCCAGAGAGAAATCCTGCAATACCCGGCCTCATAAACACTCAGCCAGGGAAAGAGCTTTAGTATCTCACTGTTTACTGTGTAGACTTTTATTTAATCTCTCCTTTCAGTACAGAATCCCCACCTTCAGTTAATATCACTGAATACAAAATACAGAAAAGCTCCGAGTTTACCCTAGAAAATAAATCTCAGCTTGTAGCCTGGTATAAAGAAGTTGATAACAGGCAGTGGGGTATGGGAGAAAAATTAGGGATATCACTGATTCTTATACAGACTTTGCACCAATCCTTGTATTTCCAGTGCCACTGGCATCTAACTTTCAGGGATTCCTGTTAGTTGTATTCTATAATTTTTCTCTTTTCTTTTTCACTCATTTTTCTGCAATATATCCTTAAATAACCTCCTTGGAGTGTGTACTTATGAAATAAAAGTTCTGAATCTTCATGTATGTGAAAATGTATTTATTTTGCTCTGATCTTTAGTTGATAGTTTAGCTGGAAATATAATTCTAGGTTTAAAAATCCTGTTGTCCCTTGTTAAATTCGAGAAAGCATCACTCTTATCTTCTAGTATTCAATATTACTGGTTGGAAATCTGATACTAGTCAAAAAACTTTGTTACCTATTTCTTACTTGCTTGGTGCTTTCATTATTTTCTCATTAACTTTCTCAGAACTTGCTGTTCTGAAATTTTACACTATTTTTACTTATATTATTTATATACAATTCATATACTATTAGTATTTATAGTACAGTGTGCTATTATATATATATTTATATACTATTATTAATATTAGTTAATACATAGTATTCTTTGCATACTATTGAACATTACAAATTTCAACCCAGAAGTAATCTGTCCTAGAATGTTCTTAACAGAAGCCTGGTTTTACTCAGATACTACCCCTCTTCCACACAGCCTTACCATTCAAGTAAACTTGACTCATTTCCACTTTCAGAGTGATCTTTAATTAATTCTAATCTTGCAACTGTGATCTCATTCCCTTTATTTGTGACTGTTTTAGGAATGGACAAGGAACCCAATTCTGGACAAAGGGAGAGTTTGTGGAGGCTTTTGGGTGAGTCTTTTATTGTTTTTAGGAGAGAAGTATGGGCAACCTGTTTGCCTCTCTCCTCCTGAAAATAGACAAGGAAGAATACTGCATCCCTTGTTTCTGTCATCCATTTTTTGGACAATGAGAAAAGCCATCTCTCAAACTGAGCTACCCCACAGGGCAGTGGATAACAAAGAGAACAGCATTCAAATAAAGCTGAACCCTGATCATACTAGGCTTGGCAACTGCTTTGCTTTTACACTTCTTGTCAGAGGAGCCAATAATATTTCTTATTGTTTAAGACAGTTGGTACTGGTTTTCCATTACTCAAAGCTGAAAGTGCCATAACTGATCTAAGTTATAGAAAGTATTTTGTCTTTTATTCTGGAGTCACATGGACTGAAGAATGGTGGAGAATATGGATGGGGAATAGGATTGGCATCCTGTGGTATAGTTTAGTATTCAGACTTCCAGTTTAGCCAACAGCATCACTTCTACCCTCTTTGCACTGAGCAGTTCTAATTCCTGCGCTTCTTAAGATGTGTCATATACATAGCATATTATTACCATGCTATCTGGAGACAGAGGACTTGCATTCAAATTTTGCTTCTATCACTTCTTAGCTAGGTAAGCTTTTGCATGTTATTAAACGTCTGTGAGCTTCAGTTTATTTTTATTCAAAATGGAAATATAATGGGATCTACTGCAGAGAGTAATTGTATTAAATGAGTTATTGCATGAAAAGTTTTTGGCATGTAGAAAGTGCTGTGTCACCGTTAGCTATTAGCAGAATACTCCAGATCATTTTTCCTCTTCTTTCTTAGCAACAGAATCCTAATCTTGTTCAAGATGTTCAGTTAGAAGTACTGATTTTCTGAAATTACCTTACAGCTAGATTTGGTTGTGTAGTGCAGTTCAGACCAATAAAATGCAAGCAGAAATCTACTGGATATGGCTAAATAACCTGAAATGGTTTTGCTTAAAAGTCAGAATGCATCTTTTTTTTTTCTTGGCCCACTCCCTTGCTCATATCTGGAACAGGACATGATGCGTGGATATAGAAGAGCCATCTTGTAATCATAAGAACAAAATCTACACGGTTTGGAACACAGTTGGAAAAGAATCAATACTGATGAGTTCCTTAGCAGTATATCAGCCCTAAACTGACTCTGGAATCCTTACTGTGCAAGGAGGAAAAACACCTGTTTTGTTAAGCACTATATTTAGGTCTGTTACATACAGCCAAAAGCAGTGCTGACAAGGGACCCTCTGGGCAAGGTGGTACTCTCTTTCTGCCTTTTGAGACCTTGGTTTTAAGGAGGTTATTTTCTTAGGATGCTTTATAATTCAATATATTTCTATCCTCATTTGACTTTGTAGAAGCTGTTTCATTATAAGCCAATAATTTCAAGAACTTCTTCCCATCCTCCTTACCTTTAAGCTTTATTCCTTTTCTATCTCTATATTTTCTTCTCTGGAGAAAAGGGAAATGACAGTAACACCTATCTTGGGACTATGAACTTTAATTCTTTCAGGTGCTACAGGTAATGTAAAATATAACAACAATAACAACAACAACAGAGTATCCAGATGTAAGATACAGTTGAGGACTATGGAGACATGGAGAGTATATGTCCCTGCCAAAAGTGTTTAAACTACAAATAAAACAGATATTGTACCACTCAAAGAATATAGACCTGTAGGCCCAATGTGACTATAGGCTGCAATTCTGCAAATTCTGATTTTAAGACATAGTAGATGTGAAAGAATTCTCATACTCCTCACTAAAACACTAATATCAGTAATGACAAAACAGCGTACAATTAAGACCTTTTAACTGAAAGTGTATTTAGCTAAAACAGTTCCACTTATTTTCTTCTAAACTGTTTTTCCCTGTTTTTGTTTTTGGCTGATACAGAAGAGAATGTAGTAACTCTAATATTATACTCAACAGACAAAGAAACAGACAAAAATCTTCTCCGTGGGGGTTGCTATGGCTTTGGAAGAAAACCACCTGTAAAGAAAAATGTAAGATAGGAAAAGATGCATTTCCCACTCCCATCCTTCCTCAGTTTCTTCCCTCTCCCTGCCTAAATATATATGTTGATGAGTTGCATTATAATAATGGCTCATAATACACCTTAAAACGCGAATTAATAAAGCAGTTGTTACTGCTGATGCCCAGTTCCTGCACATAAACCACCTGTGTGTCCCTGTGTTCCAGTAAGACTGCATCTGAATGGAATCTACTAGAGACCAGGCCTATGCTCTTCCCATTTCCTACAGAGACAAATGGATTTCAGGGGCAGGAATGGCTAGTTCCTGTTGCCCTGTTGCTCAGTTACTTGGTCCTACACACTTACATCTGCACACATAAAAGTATCACCAGCAAGGAAACTAAGGTTCAGAATGGAACATTATACTTCTTAAGCTCACAGAGTACTGGAGAAGGTGGAATTCTAACCATACGTTGCCGAGGAAAACTGATGGAGTTTTCCTTATGCCATTAAAGCTTCCTTAATAGTGGACAATTAAAATATCTGGACACTTACACAATTGAACAGTGAACTGAACTGATAATCAGGCAACCAAGAGTCTAGTTTAGCCTCATGAACTTGGAGAGCTTTATTCATCACTAGCCTCATTGCTCACAATGGTAATCATTTTTCTCCAAATTCTAACTTGGATACCTCTGTAATTGGAATGTTCATTTTATTTTATTTTATTTTATTTATTTTTTTTAGCGTTTTATTTTATTTTTGAGACAGGGAGAGACAGAGCATGAACAGGGGAGGGTCAGAGAAAGGGAGACACAGAATCTGAAACAGGCTCCAGGCTCTGAGCTGTCAGCACAGAGCCCGACGCGGGGCTCAAACTCACGGACCGCGAGATCATGACCTGAGCCGAAGTCGGCCGCTTAACCGACTGAGCCACCCAGGCGCCCCTGGAATGTTCATTTTAAGTACCGTGTTTTAGACTGAGAATCTCTAAATGGTAGGAATTTTGTCTAAATATGTGATTTGCGTAGTACTTACCTACATAGACAGACCTTGAAATTGTTCTTGATAATGCTGACAATTTGTCAAATTTTAAACATATTTTCCTTATTTCCTTTTTGTCTCTATTTTAATATGTTCTGGAACTCTATACAGGAAAGACCCATGCAGTCGTGTCTTTGGAACAAGGTTCATTGAATGCTCCAGTCCACATGTCTGTATAAAGAGAATGAGAACTTTTATCATGTCTTTGGCACTTGTGGGAAATAGAGCCCTAGTTTAATGTAGTACAGAGTATAGCTTTAGGATTTTCATAAGATAGATGTTTGTTAGAATATTTGGCAGAAGGAGGTTTTGAAATATTTAGGGTCAGTAGAAAATGCATTCCATGACTACAGACGAGGTGGTTTTTATACATGCGGCTACAGAATTTCATTTAAGGATTCCCTTGCTAATTTGAAATCTGAATTGCCAAAGACCAACATAGATATGACCAATAATAATTTGTGTTTCAACTATTTTCTAAAACCAGTTTTTGACTTAACTTTTAAGCTTCCTTTTCCTGTAAAAAAACTCCTCTGTCACGTTGCCGCACAACATCCTGTTAACCTATTTTCCTGAGCTGGCAGGAAATTGTCCACTACTGATGTCTGTAATGGTGAAATACTTCTTACTGATCTCATCCTCTTTGATCAGAACTTAACCTCATCAACATGAACTACTTAGATGAGACTATCAGGAAATATTGAGTAGGTTCCTATTTGTTTAAAGGATGAGGCAAAAATTTCCGTTCCAATGAAACATAACAAAACTCAGACTTTCGTATTTAAGATATACTGCAGTGTTTACATTCTCGCCTTCTCTCATCAATCATCAATCATCAATCAGTAAATACATGTATATTGTGTGTCTGCTGTGTACCTAGCCATTCTTCTCAGGACTAGCTTTGTTGCTCGGAAAACTAGCCAAAAAATAGATCTGGTTACAGTTTATTTGTTGTCTTACCACAATGGATGAAATGCTACAAAATAGCAAATTAAATTAAAAACAAATAACTTTATGAGGGCCAATCATTTATGCCCTAATGTTAATCATTACAGTTACAATTTTACATTTCCATGAACTGGAAACACTGAAAGGAGTAAAAACTAAGGAAAGGGAAATTAATTTTGGATTTTCAACAGTAAGAAGGCAGGGCTAGTCAAGCTACAAGTAGGATTTCTGTGTACAAATCACTCATTAATTGATTCGCTCATTCATGTATTCAGTCAACTATACTTCCTCAGTATTTGTAATGTGTCATTCTCTTTTAAAGGCTGGTGATAGAAAGACAAGTTGCAGCCAGAAACAAAATGACAGTATTTAGTAACTGTATTCCGGGGAGGGGAGATGATCATAAGATGAGAAGAACAAAATACTGAGCAAAAGGGAGGTTGTGCTAAATGTTGACTATTCAGACGTTTGGCCCCAGGCCAACCCTGCTTTCCTTCATGATGACACTTTAGTCAGAGTAAACAAAAGCAAGCATATAGTTTCGAGCAAAAACAAACTCCTATCTTTCAACCTTTTACTGACTACTATTATTTCTGTGCGTGAGTACTTCTGTAGATTCAATAAAACAATCTGACTGCAATAAGTTTGTTTGGCAATATCTTTGACCTAAACCATACATTATTTTTTCTTTAGTGTAGCTATGGGTTTATGGTTCGCTACATTTTAAATGACATGGAAGTGTCACCTTACTCAAGAAAATAACAATATAAAATATCAATACACAGAAAATGATGAAGATATTGATTTTAATTAAATGAATGCCTCAATGATTTTTTCTCATTCTCATTCTTTTCATATTTATTTAAGCATACTAAGGTTTCATTTTCAACAAAGTGAAACAATTTTGGAACAGAAGACTTTAGTTGATACCATAGTTTTTATATGGCTATAACACAGAAAGTAATCTTTAGGACAACCTTTTTTTAAAACTTATTTTAGAGAGAGCGTGAGAGCGTTGGGGGGGGGGGGCAGGGGAGAGGGCCAGGGGGAGAGAGAATCTTAAGCAGGCTTCACTCTCAGCAAGGAGCCAACGAGGGGTTCTATCTGACTGAGCCACACAGGCACCCCAAAACAATACTTTGTAAAGTTATAGTCTGCTCACCTCATTTTTCTTTTTCTGTCATGGCTAATTATTTATTACAATACAAAGAAGACAAAAGTATATCTTAAACTCAAGGAAATAGGAAGTAAGAAAAAGATTTCTTACAAATATTTTTTTAACATTTATTCATTTTTGGGAGACAGAGAAAGACAGAGCACGAGTGGGGGAGGGGCAGAGAGAGAGGGAGACACAGAATCCAAAGCAGGTTCCAGGCTCTGAGCTGTCAGCACAAAGCCCGACGCGGGGCTCGAACTCACGAACTGTGAGATCATGACCTGAGCTGAAGTCAGACGCTTAACCAACTAAGCCACCAGACACCCTAAAGAAAGATTTCTTGAGATCACTGCAATACAACAGTTTGCCATAATTATGCCCAGTAAAGGGTAAAGAATACATATTTGATTTCTAATATAAATATCTAGATCTTGTTCATGAAGAAGCTGACGAGAACCATTAGCCACTATGTAAATATGTAACTTAAGAAATACTTCAGTGGAAATATTACTTATTAATGGCTTATTAAGTGTTATGGGTTGAACTGTGTCTCCTTCAAACTCATATTTTGAAATCCTAACCTTCAATATTTCAGAATGTGACCTTATTTGGAGATAGGATCTTCACGGAGGTAATCAAGCTAAAATGAGGTCATTAGGATTGGCAATAATCCAATATGCCTGGTGCCCTTTTAAAAAAGGGAAATTTGAAGACAGAGAAGGACACAGGAGAACACCATGGGAGGATGAAGACAGAGACAGGAGTGATGCTCTTTCAAGGCAAATAATGCCAGTGATGTCCAGCAAAATACAAGAAGCTGGCAAAGAGACATGGAACAGATTCATCCTCACAGTCCTTAGAAGGAACTAATTCTACTGACATCTTGACCTTGGATGTCTGCCCTCTAGAACTGTGAAACAATAAATTTCTATTGTTGAAGCCATCCAGTTTGTGGTACTTTGTTATGGCGGCCCTAGCAAACTAATTAACTGAATCTCTGGTGTAATACTGCCCTCGGTACTGCTTTGTTTATTGCTAACCAAGTGGCTTCTGGTTCATTGTGTAACTCTCTGTGACCAGTAATATTAGCACTAACAATACAAATAGTTACAGCTAGTTTTCTGAGCACTTCCCATATTCCAAGCTCTGTTTTGATCCTTTCTGACCAGCTGAGATGAATGGGGAATAAAGGATTTTCATGTGGAAAGAATAATTTTGTTACTTTATTAAGCACTAATGATTAATACTAAGTTTTATGAAGCCATTGAGGGTTTGGGGATGGATTTCAAAGAGCTTATGTTACTTACCCTAATACAGAAATTTTATCTTGAAGTGGGGTGCTGCCTCAACAAAATCTGAAAGTGTGAAGCCTGAGGATAATGGCATGTAATGAGGAAACTGATAGTTAAAGGCTGGAAAAATGGTGAAATCTTTGCTAAAAATCATTGCCTAAATCTTTGCTAAAAATCATTGCCTAGTCTACTTTAGGAAGAAGACAACATGTCTACTAATCGTTTCTAGTTAAATGTTGAAGTGCCTGGCAGTCCTACTGTGTGTTGTTTATTGTTAGACATTCAGCATCTTTCAAGGTCGGAAACCCCAGCTTCTTGTAAAAATTGAACTACAAAGACTTTGAGTGACAACACACAGTAAGAAAAACTTTCCACCTTAATAAAGTGACTCAGGACCAAGGTCAGAGTAGGGTATGGCTTCACTTCCATTGTTCCAAGAAACCAATGGTAGTCACAATTAAGTCGAGAGGGAAAGAGGCACGAGGATGAGAAAGCAGCCATGTACAATAAACTTGAGCATTATTTTTAGGAAATAACTTTGGGTATGGAAACTGGCTATATTAAACTGGCTGAAGCAAATAAACCGGAAGTCTACAAAGTTTTTGAGGGAATTGTATTGTCCAGGAAACCACAAAGACACTCGTGAAAAAAAGTCTTTATTTTTCGATTCAAATGCTGACATCAATTCTTATACTCCCACATACAGAAAGCAGCCTTGGAATGCCTCTTCCAAGGAAGGCATGCCCTCCAAAACTCTTTATAAATGTGGCTAAGAAAAATAATGACAAAGAAGTGGTTCCAGCAGGTTATCACCAGGGGCCACAGAGAAGAAGTGGCAAAATAATTCGTCTCAAAGAGTAGAATCAAGGCCTAGTCTGACAATCTCCCCCTCTCTATTTCACCTCTACATCTAATGTGAGACTTTCCCAGTTTCTGTGCAGTGGCATTACCGAATCACTAAAGAACATTGATGATCCTGTATTTATTGTTCTTCCTCTTCCCAGTTCTTGATAGTCATTGTAGATGTCCTATACGTGGATGTGAGGTAGGGGTACAGATAAGCTATCTTGTTGTTCATGTGTCACCTAACCATGAAGAGCCACCCTGAGATCTGATAGAGAAAACAGAGAACCTGGATTCTGAGATGGATGCAGTGAATAAAGGAGCACTGGATTATCTTCTTTGGGGAGGGAGGGAACAGATGTGAGTTTCTTTGATACATAAGATGAACAATACGACATTTTGTTGACCAGAATTTGGACTGTGGTTAAGACGATGTTATGTGTTGAACACACTGTTTTCTCTTCCTGGGCACATGCATTTGCTATTCTTGCATAAAAATATATTGGGAGCCATATGACTTATTTAGGTCGATAGAATGTATGCAGAAATAATGTCAGACATTTTTATACTCAGCCCTTAAAACAATACTGCACAATTCTCTATTTCCGTATTTCCCTTCAATGTTAACCTTGTATGTTTTTTCAGATACACTAAAAGACAGAAGCATCTTTGGTCCCTGAGTCACCATTTGGAGGGGAGGTGGTCAGGAGACCTGCCTAGATCTGCATCAGAATGTGGCCTGACTGAAAAATAAACGAATTCCAAGGTCTGTTTGTTATTATCACATAGCCAAATCTATACAGCCTGAAACAGATACCGTAAGGACATTGCAGCCGAGGCCAAGCCAGTTTCTATTCAAGTTCGCAACTGGTGAAAGTCTAGAGAAATATAATCCAAAATGCAGCTAGGCTTTGCACCCTGGTTTGAAAATCCAACAAGGGCACTATGTTCCAAATTACCCTGGGTCATAACTGTTCTAGTGTGCAGTTTCTCTGCTCACCAGAATTAAGTTTTCTTTAAAGACTAGACAGAAGGATGTTATAATGCCTATAGAAATCACTAGTAGATTTTTTAAAAAATATTTCATAGTGTGGCCAGAAGAGTTTTATATTTCACACTTAGACCTACCTGATGTATCTCCAAGCATCAGTTTTTCCAGTTTCCATGAGTTCTTCTCTATATCCTCATACATAGGGAGCAGGCATGCTGGTTGCCCTTTTCTTTCCCTAGATTCTGGAATAGAGGTTTAGATACAGATATCAAAAAGACAATACAGTTAAAGAAAGTCATCAATTCCTGCTCCTGATGCCTCTCATTTGGTGTCCTTTTGCTTACTCTCCCATAGCATTCTCTAGAAGGGGCTAAAAATTATGCCAACATTAGACCTGGTGACCAATCTAGCATTTGGCAAATAGTTGACTCTCTCTACTCTTCTTATTCTCCAGTGGTTCTAGACCAGACATGATGTGCTCATTTTTCTTTTATCATATTTCCCTTTATTTTTCAAAACTGATATATGAAATTCTTTGTATGCAATGAGAGGAAGTCTTTTTTGTTTTCTCATATGTACTACATTTTTCTCATTTCACTTTTTCCTTCTGATTTTGTCTGTGTTTATATTTTGTTTTTTCTTGTGTTTTTGTATGAAGATCTTCTCTCTTCCTTGATTATAAAAACATTTACTTATTATCCATTTAACTAATTTTATTTCCTCGATTTTTATAAATTTAAATCTTTGATCCATCTGGGCTTAATTTTTCTACAAAACATGCAATGGAATCACTTTTTCTTAAGTTTATTTATTTTGAGAGAGAGAAAGGGGGAGAGAGAGAGAGAGAGAGAGAGAGCATAAGCTGGGGAGAGGCAGAGAGAGAGAATCCCAAGCAGGCTCTGTGCTATCAGCTTAGAGCCCAGCACGGGGCTGGATCTCATGAATCATGAGATCATGACTTGAGCCGCGATCAAGTCTGACACTCAACCAACTGAGACACCCAGGCACCCCAGAATTCTAATTTTTCTCAAATGGCTAAGTGGTAGTTCCAACAATGTATTTTGAATGATACAGTTTTGTCTGTTACCCTGTCAATTTATTATTCCCCTATTAAACTCCCATTTGTACTTGTTACTGTTTCTGGAGTCTCAGTTATTTTCATCCTTTATTTAAAAATATATGCTCATGTACCTTTAATTTTTTTCCCTGGTTTTCCTCTTACTTGAGTTAATTATTCTTTATTTTGCTGATGTTTATTCATTTGCCTTGAGAGTTGGTATTACCACTTTGGTCCATTCTCCTTCTCATTTTTTATGTTTCTCCTAGAAGGTCACATCTAATTCAGTAATTTCAAATAATATTTCTTTAGAAAGGACTCCAGAATTAAAATTCCTGGTCTGGGCTCTCTCCAAAGTGCCAGAAGAGTAACCTACTCTGTGTATCTCTCTCTTTATCCTATGATCATCTCAAACTTAGTGTATCTAAAATAGGAGCTCATCATTCCTACTCTCTCTCTCTTTTGCAGCCTGAATCTGCTTTTTGTTTCACCTTTCTTACTTTACTCAAAAGCAACACTGTACCTCTTATTGCTCAAAATGGGAAATTCAGATTCATATATTCTGATTAATAAATAAAGTATTTTGTACCCCCCATTTCATAATTTCCTTGGCAATTCAAGCTAAGAAACATTTCTCAAATATTCTACCCCATCCATTAATTCAGGACTTGCCTCTTATTTAGACCAAGCCAAAAGCCTCTGTACTAGTGTCTCTTTCTTCAATATCTGCACTTTGCCCTACTCATCCTTTAGACGGTTTCCAGAGATATAATTTAAATCATAAATCTGATCATTGCACTCTCCTGCTTAAAAGCACTTTGTGTCTTTACAATACCAAATTCCTTAGCATTTTAACATTCTTCACTGTTATCTTCACTCTGTCTAGTCCCGTCTTGCACTACAAATCTTGTGTTACAGCTATTTGGGTTGCTTACTACACACCAAACGTGCAGTTCGTGTTCAAACCACCTTTCACATTTACAAACAACTGCCTTCAATCCACTTTTTCTTCTTTGTCTTCTTAACATGTACCTATGTATCTGTCATGGCCTGTCTAAATGCTAGTTTTCTTTTACCTTCCCACATATTCTATTTTTTGTCCTTATTCACTTTGTCCTTATTCACAATAACATCTAGTACAAAATATTAAAGTTACTTATTTGAATGGCTGCCCTTGAGGAGAATTCATTTCTTATTGATATCCTTATCCACTGCACCTAGCAAGTTACATACCATATAGTATGTATTTGAAAATTGTCTGTCAAATTGAATTCAAATTTCTAGTAACATTTGACCATATTTTTAATGTAAAAGCATACATTCTATTTACCCCATCCCAAATGGCATTCATTCTGGTGAATTATTCTTCATTATTGATTATAGTTTTGGTGGGGGGAGTAATTCTAGGTCCCTCTCTGCTGTGACTTGAGATAATGGGTCCACTTTCTTCTCTGTGCTTTTTGGAACAGCCAGGGAAGGGTGTGTGCATAATACAAGGACCAGAGTGAATGATACAAGGAATAGAATGAATTATACAGTGACTGAGGAACTACCTGGAGGTCACTCTTTTCCTCACCACCAACAGCGTTCTAACTAGAATGTGAGAAGGAGCTTGATTGCTTCTTATTCTTGAGCTTCTGTTTTATATAAAATGTCAGCTTTTTAATGAAGTCTACCTTAATCAATTCATTTGAAATTGTAATCTCCACAAAGTCCTGATCCTCATACTTTATACAACCTCTAAAAAATTTACACAGTATTTATTATCTTCTAACATAGTACATCATTTATTTGTTAATAATTTATCCACTTCAGACTTTTTGTGTTTACTATTTGCATGGTATACCTTTTTTCCCACCCATTTACTTTCAATCTGTCTGTGTCTTTTTTTAAATTTTTTTAATGTCTATTTATTTCTTGAGAGAGAGATGAGTGTGAGTAGGGGAAAGGCAGAGAGAGAGGGAGACACAGAATCCAAAGCAGGCTCCAGGCTCCAAGCTGTCAGCACAGAGCGTGACGCGGGGCCTGAACTCACAAACTGTAAGATCATGGCCCGAGCCGAAGTTGGACACTTAACTGACTGAACCACCCAGGTGCTCCTGTCTGTGTCTTTATGTTCAAAGGAATAGTTGGAACATACTTTTTCTCTATTCTGACAACTTCCACTTTTTATGGAAAGTTTATATCATTAACATGTAATACAATTATTGATGTGGTTGGATTTGGGTCTACCATTTTATTGTCTTCTTTGTCTCCTCTGTTTTTTTGTTCTCCTGTGACTGATTTATGACTTAGAAAATCTTTAAGATTTTTTATTTTAATTCATCCATTGGCTTTTTAGTTATGCCTCTTCACATATTTTTAAGTTTAAGTAAACTTAAAAATAAAGTATACATACTTATCTATTCACAGTCTATTTGGAATTGATATTGTGCTAGCTCACATAAAATATATATAGGCATATGTACTAGAATCATACAGGTTCATTAACCCTCCAAATCCTTTATGTTACAATTATCACATATATTACATTAAAATACACTACAACACCTACAAGAAAATGCTATAATTTTTGCTTTAATCAGTACTATATACTTCAAAGAAACTAAATGGAAAATAATGGTTTTTGTGTGTATCCAGATACTTACCATTTTTTATTCTCTTCTTTCCATCCTGAACATACAAGCTTTCACTGGGTATCATTTTCTTCATACTGAACAAGTTCCTTTAGCACTTCTTGTAATGCAGATGGGCTAGTGACAAATTTTTGTAGTGTTATTTGCAAACATTCTTCTTTTCTTCTTCATTCTAAAAAAAAATGTGCCCACTGGATATAGAATTCTAGATTGATCATGTTTTTATTTTTTTTAAATTTTTTTTTTTAATGTTTACTTTTGAGACAGAGACAGAGCATGAACGGGGGAGGGTCAGAGAGAGGGGGAGACACAGAATTGGAAGCAGGCTCCAGGCTCTGAGCCATCAGCCCAGAGCCCGACGCAGGGCTCGAACTCACGGACCGCGAGATCGTGACCTGAGCTGAAGTCGGACACTCAACCGACTGAGCCACCCAGGCGCCCCGATCATGTTTTTATATTAAAAAATTTAAGATATTGTTCCAATGCTTTATGATCTTCATATTTTTCAATGAGAAGTCAGAAATCATTCAAATTGTTGTTCCCCTCTATGTAATGTGTTCTCTTGCTACTTTCAAGATTTTCTCTTTATTGTTGATTTTCAGACCGATTTTGTTAATTTTGGTACTGCTTTAGGTTCACTGAGCTTCCCGAGTCTATAAATGTATTGCTTTCATCATCATCAAATTTGGGGAGATTTTAGTCATTGTTTATTCAAATATTTTACCTGCTCTATTCTATTTCTCCCTGCATTATTGGACTCCAACTGCACATATAGTCAAACTTTTCATATCGTCCACAGACACCTTTTTCAATTTTTTTCAATCTTTTTTCTCTGTTTATTAGATGATTTCTATTGATACATCTTCAAGTTCAAAGGTTCATTCCTCTATTATCTCCATTATCCAGTTAGAACCATCTAGTTAATATTTTTCAGATGTTGCACATTTCATCTAGAAGTCTTATTTGATTTCTTTATACATCTACAAGATTTTCTCCATTGAAATATTTTAAGTTTTTTTACTACAAGCATATTTTCCTTCACCTTATTAAAAGTAGTTGTAATAGTTGCTTTAAAGATATTGTTTACTAACTGAAACATCTGAATCATTTCAGGGCTGAAGTCCATTGACTGGATTTTCTTTTGAAAAAAAAAATGGGTTTTCATATGTTGAGTGACTTTAAGCTATAGTATGGACATTGTGAATGATATTTTTTGGAGGCTGTAGATTCTGTTATAGTCTTCAAAACAATATTTATATTTCTGTTTCAGTAGGTAATATACTTAGTAAAACTGCAAACATAGACTTTATCAGAAATATCAGTCTCAATGCAGTTACTTTTTTCCCCTTGGTAGGGGGATTCCTGCTTGCAGTCTGTTCTGTTCTTATATAAGTCAGAGATCAGGCAGAGATTTGGGCAGCACTGTTCAAAATTTGAGTTTTCTTTCTTGCTCTTTCTTTTCCAATATTGTCCCCATTTACTTTTCAGCCACTCTGGTTGCCCTCAGCTCTGTGTCCTGGTTCATGAAACTATATGATTTCAGTGTTTTATCTGCCTTATGTGGAGCCATTGGCATCCTCTGTCAATTTGCCCTCAAGCTAAAGGATATAGCAACAAGAAACTCATCCTTTGCATTTTTTCTTGTTTTGAGTCTCCATTGTAGTCTATATGCTTTTCTTCTCTCTTCAAAGCCTTCAAGTAGTTCAGTGCAGTTGTTGAACAGAGTTTGTAGTCATTAGCTTTGGGAGGGACAGTGGTTAGAAACTTACTTAACCACATTGGAACAGAACTCCTATCATTTATGAATCCACTTTGTTATTATTATTATCCGTGTACTCAGGACAAGGATCATTCCTTTTTTAATGTTTCCAAATAACTAAGAGAAGTGTTTGCAATATAATACTGAATACATGTTTGTGAAACGAGTGAATGCAAGAGAGGTGCCTAAGACGGCCGTAAGTAATAAGACAAATATATAGGGAAAAATATAAAAATGTATTGAAAGGTACAAAACAGTATTGCCAAAAATGGAAAAATGCAATCTAAAAATGCATTAGTTATTCATAAATGAATCTGCACATAAAATTACACTAAAAATCATAACTGGGTACCTTTTATGGACATTGATAAGCAGAGTCTACAAATTTATAAGGAGGAACAAAAAGCCATGAAAAGCTGAGACAACTTTGGAAAAGGAAAAGAACAAAGTGTACTTCATTGACGATTAAAAGACTTACATAAAACATATAATTAATTTAGCACGCTTTTGCACAAAAATAGAAAAATATTAAACATAAGATAAAGACAAGAAGCAGAGCCATACATATATGGGTATTTCATATGTGACAGGTGATATGTACAATCAGTAAATTCTTTAATAAATAGTGCTAAGAAAATTAGTTATCTGCACATAAAAATAATATTTGCTCACTTGCCAAATATAAATTCTAGAAAGATAAAAAACTAATTATTTATAAAAATAAAAACTTGAAATGACTAAAATAATAGTAGTTGATATCTGCAGAACTTTGTGGTTAAAATTTTCTTAAAGTAGAAAGCAAAGGCACAGATTTCAAAGAAAAGATAATAAATTTTAATTTTTTAAAATTCAGAAGAGTTGAACTTCAAAAAAAAATCCAAAGCCTTTTCAGTCCATAAAATGTAAAAGAAATTTTATTCTGACAATTCAACAAGCTATCAGGAATCAATAAAGGAAAGACAAAGAACCTAGTATACACTACTAGGTGGGAAAGTATATGGAAGGCAATTAACAGATGAAAACATGCATAATAAAAATTGAAAAATATGTTCAATATCACCAGGAATCAGGAAGATATACATTTTAAAGATGCGAAACACACTCTTCAGATTGGCAAAAATTAAATTCTGAGACTACCAAGCATTGGAAAACATGTAGGGAAATGGAAACTCTCACACGCTATTAGTGGAAGTATAAATTAGTCACTATTAGATAGTAATATTCAATATCTAGTAAAGTTGAAGATATATGTATTTTAATCTTAGAAATTCTACTAGGACATAGAAAAACCCTAGCACTTATGCACAAAGAGACAAATATAGAAATGAGCATAAATATTTGCAATAGTAGAGATTTATAATAAACAAGTTCATAAACATGAGACTATAAATAAGATGCCATGTATTTATACAAAGGCATATTATAAAGCAGTATAAACGAATGGAACAGAGATACATGTTTCACCATGGAAAAATGTGAAAACACCGTATCAAATTAAGAAGACAGATGGATAGATAGATATACATATCATGGTACCATTTACATATGCATTTTAAGTTGAAAAAGTAGGGCGCCTGGGTGGCTCAGTCGGTTAAGCATCCAACTTTGACTCAGGTCATGATCTCACAGTTTGTGCATTCGAGCCCCTCATTGGGCTCTGTGCTGACAGGTAGGAGCCTGGAGCCTGCTTCTGATTCTGTGTCTCCTCTCTCTGCTCCTCCCCTGCTTGTGCTCTGTCTCTCTCTCAAAAACAAATAAACTTAAAGAAAATTGTTTAAATGGTGAAAAAGTAATATTATATATCTTTATAGCCCTATGCCATGTCATAAATATACATAAATGGCATGGGAATGATATGTAATAAATTAAAATGAGTAATTAACTGGGGGTTATTTCTTAGGTGGATGGCATCTATATGGATATTCATTATATTATAATCCATGTGTTTTGTAATTCATACATGACTGAAATATTTAATACAAAATGGGAATAATAATAATACTTTGGTAATAGTATTGTTTGGGAATTAAGTGAGGTAATACAAATAACTTTGGTAAAATAATAAAAAGTTGATGGGGCACTGATGATTTTTCTTTTTCTAAAATTTTTTCTTAGTGTTCATTTGTTCTTGAGAGAGAGACAGAGCATGAGACGGGGAGGGGCAGAGAGAGAGAGGAAGACACAGAATCCGAAGCAGGCTCCAGGCTCTGAGCTGTCAGCACAGAGCCTGACGTGAGGCTCAAAGCCATGAACTGCAAGATCATGACCTGAGCCAAAGTTGGACGCCTAACCGACTAAGCCACCCAGGCACCCGATGATTTTTCTATAAAATCACAACAGCTAGAAGTAATGAAAAAATACATTATGACAATATCTAGCAATATCAATAATGGAAACATTAAAAATGTAATGGATGAGACCCATGCTAAAATTGATTCTATTAGAAGGATAGACAAACACCAATTCAAATAAATAAAAAGATAAATTGAGTCCCTAGATAAGAAGGTTCAAATTTGTAAAGATGTTACTCCTTTGAAAATCAATTTATATGTTAATCATATCATAAAAAATTTAAAGGTAAATTGCTAACAGGGAAGTATATTTTCAAACAATTGTGACATAGTGATAATACTTGAATAAGAACTCTTCCTCTTTTTGTTAATTTTGTGAGAGACAGGGAGAGAGAGAGAGAGAGCAGGGAAGGGGCAGAGAGAGGGAGAGAATCCCAAGCATGGCCTGAAACAGGGCTGGGACTCACAAATTGTGAGATCGGGACATGAGCCAATATCAAAAGTCAGATGCCTAACTAACTGAGCCACCCAGGTGCCCTGAGTAAGAAATCTTTTTAACCAATAAGAAAAAATAAGACCGCAGAATTTTAAAATAGCAAAAGAAATGAGCTAATTTACAGTGATGAAATATAGATAGCCAGTCAACACACAGAAAATGCTCAATTGTACTAGTAATCTGAATTACAATATTAAAAAAGCAGTAAGTTTCACTTTATTAAATTAGCAGACACTTTTTAAATAATCTAGTAATATTGATGTAGGCAAAATTTCCGTAATAGTGGCAAGAAAAAGTCAGGGGATTCTTCCAGAAATAAACAATTATAAACATGGGCAAAAATACTAAAAAACTACCATTTGAAAGTACCGGAAAACATCAAGTCGCAGGCAAAAACTTGAGAAATATTTATTCTAGAAAAAGTGCCACTGCAATGGTCAAGAACTCCAACTTTGTGGCTTTCTGATCTAGGGAAGCTCTGCTATTAACCCTAAGTGAGATGGTAAGAAACCACAACCTTAATAACTTGAAGTGGCGAATAACAGAGTTCAGATCCAATAGAAGACTTGGAAATTATATACTCCAAAATCCGAACATAAACTGCCCAAATCCCTGGCAGATTTCTAAATTAGTGTTTCAAGATTAAAAAATAAATAACAGTATACAATAATGATAGTATAATATAAAATAATGACATATTTGAAGAATACTTAACCTAAAATAATGCCATGTGGAAATTCTAAGATTCAAAATTATATGTATAGTGTGTGCTCATTTTAACAGGGAGAAAAAAAAGGAAACAGAGGAAAAGAGAAAGAAAAGAAGGATTTATATCTTTCTTTTGTTAGTTGTTTTCTTTGTTGTCTTCTTTGTTTCTTGCTCCAAGAGGGCATAGATTTTTTTTTTAAGTTTATTTATTTATTTTGAGAGAGAGAGAAAGAGAAAGAGAGAAGGAGCAGGGGAAGGGCAGAAAGAGAGGGGTGAGAGAATCCCAAGCAGGCTCTGCACTGTCAGCAGAGTCCTACATAGGGGTTGAAATCTCAAAGTGTGAGATCATGACCTGAGCCAAAATCAAGACTCAGATGCTTAAACAAAGGAGCCACCTAGGTGCCCCAAGGGCACAGATATTTTTAAGATAATTCACTTCCAAATCTTCATTTCCTTTAATGTGTATTCTCTCATAACACAGGTCTGTCTAAAAATAAGTTGAGATATATTTTAGATTATTTTCCTACTACCACCTTCACTGTTAAAGAAGGTCTTCATGACTTTTTTTTTTTTTAGTGGATGATGGTAGGTATCAAACTGCTATTAAATTTAGATTCTATGACGTCCAATAAACCATAGTTCTGTTTTAAAATGTCAATACTTGGGACTTGTAAAAAATTAAGTGTTTTCAAGCTACTTTCACATGATGAAAGATGCCTGATGTGAACGTAAAAATGCTCTCACCGTGTTTCAAATTTTATTTTAAAGTATGTGAACCAAAAACATGAAGCCCATTGCCTAAAGAATCCTTTCAAACAAAAACCTTTAGTGAGTAGTGTGGATTTTACTGAAGATCATATAGGGAAAACAACTCAGCAGACCATTTAAAAATGTTTTACTAGACATTTCTGTTCTCCCAGAACTTTTAGAGTACATGGCCCCTAGAGTTTTGAATTTGCTTTCTCCTGTTCTTTCCTACTTACAGATTTACAGGCTCTTTTCTCTGCTCTTAGATACTGCCCCAGTGTCTCTCTCTAGACTTCTGTATCTAAATTTACATCTGTGTTTCATGCTACAGAACACTAGTGCATCCTTTCCAGAAACTATCTTTGTTTACTTGAGCCTGATTTTGGGCTGTTCCTTTGTAAACATTACAGGAGCCTTTGTAAACACATACATATGACCATTAGAGAGTTCTCCAAAATTTTAATGTTTATGGGGAATTTTCATTTTCTTCTTTGTGTTTTTCTGTGTTTTTCCCCCAAATTTCCACAAGCACCTTGTTACTTTATAATAAAAAAAGAAGTTATGAGAAATTGAGACATAAAAACTAAAAGAAATGGAATAAAGATTTATGGGAGCTAAAAAATGATAAAGAAAGCTTCACACGTCAATGGCAAAGGGATGGATTATTTTTTAAATGCTACTGGGAAAATTTAGAAAACAAAAGTTTTTGATCCTCACTTCATATTACGTTTGATAAATTTCAAGTAAAGAATTCAATGTAACAAATAAAACAATATTTTTAAAAACCTAAAGGAAAATAAGGTTAATGTTTAACAGTAAGAGGACATTCTGGGTATAAAATGGTTGATGAAATCACAAGGAAATACACTATAGCAGAGATACTCAAAGTTTCAGCAGATCAATTGATTCCATAAAAATTATAAAATGCTGTTGGTAGTAATATAACTTAAATCACCAGATTCTATAGTTAGATGGCATTTATGGCGTATCTAAAAAGTTGCTGCACATAAGACAAGTATATTGTTAACTTTAAATGCTTTCAAAGTTTGGAAGTTGAAGAAAACAATCAAACATATTATTTGGAAACCAAACACAGTTTAAAAACATATTTATTTTCTGTTTCCCAATTTTGAGGATGCCACATGTAAGAAAACTAAGTCTTAGAGTGGCCCGTTTTTCATAGAGTGATGCAGTCCTCCAGGTAGGGCCCTTCTAATCCACGGCTCTCCGTCGTTAAGACCTTTGTTCAGCAAAATACACAATTGTCTGCCTAGTACTGTTCCAAAACCAATGGTCAGAGAGTGGGGAAATTGAGCCAAGAGGAGCCTGAGCAAAAAGGAACTAAACAAATTGTATCCTACACTCCAACTTCAATCGGAGCCTCATTCCTTTTGCTTGTTAAATATATAGGGGTACCAAGTCAGATTCTGTTCGATGAGTTTGCTGTTACAAATGCACACAAGTTTGAGAAATGTGTACTTCTGTAAACATTCATATGCCAGTTATGACCATTTCTTTAAAAATTATGTTTAAATTCACTAAACCAGAAGATATCTTCCTATCTTTGCAATTTGATGTGAATCAGGAAGTACAAAACAATAATTGTATTCCCAATTAGGTATTCAACAAATAAACAACAAAAATTTCTTATGCTTGCAGAGTTCCAGAAGGCCTTCCCAATAAAATCATTTAGCCTTTGTTGAATTTTGCCAATGAGAATGTAAATTCCGTAGAGATTATTTTTTCCAGTAGTAGTTTCTACTGCAACCTAACCTTGGCTTCTCACAGAGGAAATTGATGTATGCTGAGCATTTAAACAAATAAGTAAAAGATTTGTCTGTAGTAGGTTTCAATATTTCTCTTGTAAGTGATAAGCCTACCACTGTAGTATTCCATTTAAAAATATAGGTTTTCCATGGGGCACCTGCATGGCTCAGTCGGGTAAGTGTCCTACTTCGGCTTAGGTCATAATCTCACAGCTCGTGGGTCCGAGCCCCGCGTAGGGCTCTGTAAAGCCTGGAGCCTGGAGCCTGGAGCCTGCTTCGGATTCTGTGCCTCCCTCTTTCTCTGCCCCTCCCATGCTCACACTCTGTCTCTCAACAATAAATAAATGTAAAAACAAAACAAAACAAAAAAAGCAAAAAAAAAAAACCCACCCCAAAACGACTAGTTTTCCAAAAGTCAAGGTTATTGATGGGAAGTGACTCTTTTTTTTTGGGGGGGGGGGACAGAGGGAGAATTGACTATTTCAATATAATACATTTATATAATTTTTTAAATATTGTAACATATAGCACAAACAGAAATTAATCTAAGTAGTGCAAAATTGTTTCAGCAGAGTGTACCCGAATTTGTCATTTTGGGGCATAGAATCTTAACTCAGGGTAGTCACTGTTTAGGTGTGTGTATTTAAATAACTCTGGATTCTTTACCTTGGACAAGAGGTATGTTAATATATGAATGGCTAAAAGTGAGTATGAGGATGTATGAAGGTAAGATTCATATAGCCCTTACTACGTGCCAAGTATTTTAGGCCATTCATAGGTAATCATTACAGCAGCATTAAGAGGAAGGTATCATTCTTATCTCCTGTTGAAAGATAAAGACACTAATTCAAGTGAAGGTCCCTAGCTTCTCAAGTTCACATAGTTATTTAAAAGTCAAGATTTAAAACCACTAGCCAAACTCTAGTTCAGTCCATTAAGTATTTTAATTTACTGTCTCAAATGAACATGGACATTTGAACAATAGGGATAGTTTGACTTTTACTTAGGAATTTATAAAGTACATAAAGATATTCTGATATCAAAATCCTGAACTTAGCCAAAGAAATCTTGAGCAAGAACAAAGCTGGAGACCTTACACTTCCTTACTTCAAAATATATTACAGGGAGCGCCTGGGTGGGTCAGTGGGTTGGGCGTCCGACTTTGGCTCAGATCATGATCTCTCGGTTTGTGAGTTCGAGCCCCGCCTCAGGCTCTGGGCTGACAGATCAGAGCCTGGAGCCTGCTTCAGATTCTGTGTCTTCCTCTCTTTCTGCCCCTCCCCTGCTAACGGTCTATTCCTTTCTGTCTCTCAATAATAAATAAATGTTAAAAAAAATAAAAAATAAACATATTAGAAAGCTTCAGCAATCAAAATAGTATGGTCCTGCCATAAGAACAGATACATAGATCAATGGAACAGAATCAAGAGACCGGAAATAAACCTCTGCATATGCTGTCAACTAATCTTCAATGAAGGCACCACGAATACAAAACAAGGAAAAGATAGTCTTCATGTGCTAGGAAAACTAGATATTCACATGCAAAAGAATGAAATTGGACCCCTCAATCACATCATACACAAAATTCAACTCAAATGGATTAGAAATTTAAATGTAAGATCTGAAACTATAAAACTTCTAGAAGAAAACATGGTGGAAAAATCCTGGGTATTGGTGTTGGCAATGATTTTTTGAATCCGACATCAAAAGCAAAAAAAGCAAAAATAAACAAGTGGGACTACATTAAACATAAAAGTTTCCACACAGCAAAAGGAGCCATCAGCCAAATGAAAAGACAACTGGTGGTTGGGAGAAAATATTTGCAAACCACCTATCTGTTAAGGAGCTAATATCCAAAATATATGAAGGAACTCCTCTAACTCAATAGCCAAAAAACCCCCTCATATTTGCTGTTCCTCAGTTTAAAAAAGTGAGCAAAAGATCTGAATAGACATTTCTGCAAAGTAGACATACAAACGGTCAACAGGTACTTGAGGAAGTACTCAACATCACCAATCATCAGTGAAACGCAAACCCAAATCACAATGGGATATTACCTCATACCTGTTAGGATGGCTGTTATTAAAATTAACTTGGAGGAAAGGATGATCACTGTTGATAGCCAAATTAATCACCTGGAACATCAAGAGGAGGATTAGTGTTAGAAGAAAAAAGTCAAAGGGGCACCTGGGTAGCTCAGTTGGTTAAGCCTCCAGCTTCGGCTCATGTCATGATCTCAGAGTTCATAGGTTCGAGCCCCTTGTCGGGCTCTGTGCTGACAGCTCAGAGTATGGAGCCTGCTTCCAATTCTGTGTCTCCCTTTCTGCCCCTCCCCCACTCACGCTCTGCCTCTCTCTCTCAAAAATAAATAAATATTAAAAAAAAAAGAAGAGAAAAGGTAAAAAGGGCCTACTGACTGTGTTATAGGCATATTACATGAAAAAAAGACACATATATATCCTGGAAAAAATTTTGAAATCCAAGAAAAAGGGAAAAATCTTGTAAACAACAAGTAATCCATAAATGAAAAGCATCACTTTTCATCTGCAACATTTGAAGCTAGAAGACAGTAGAATAACATCTCCTAGTACTGGGAAGAACGACTGAACCCACCCAAGCCATTACTTAGCTGTAAGAGTAAAAGAAAGTTCAGAGTCCCAAATATACTGTGAAGTATGCTTTCCAGGGAAAATAATGACAAAATATTAACAAACTAACCAAAACACACAAACAAACAAACAAGCAAAACACCAGAACCAAAACTGCATAACGAAAGCAACTGGGAAGAAATAGACGTGATCAACAAAGAGCTATAAATACATAGTTAATCTAAGTGTCTGGGAATGGTCCACATGGATTAGTCGCTCTATACTGGAAGGGAATTTCTGATAATAACCTAGAGATGTGAGCATTACATTTCCTGAAATAAAATACTGATGTGAGGGTGAAGGCAGAGAGAGGAAAGGAGTCAAAAGATTCCAGTCTCACTTTGGGCGAGGATGGGGGTAGAGGAGGAAAAAGAGAATGAAAGTGAAATCTTACAGTAGTGTCACTTGAGAGCTTTGCTGAATTCCTTGCTACTTGCTGTCTGACACTGTTAATGACTGGACATTTCAGCTGTTTGTCAGAAAGCTACTGAAGAATCACTTCATAACCGATAGTGCATGGATCACAACACTAGAAACTACTATTAGACCATTTGCTTCACCATTTTCTCCATGTCTGGAAAGCACCTTGAAAACTTTAAGAAAATGAAGAGCTGTTTTATTCAGCAAATCATTAAGCAGTGACAAAGCCTTCTTATATTCAATGGGTTTTTCCTAAATGCTTTGTTTCTTTTGGCAGTTACCAACGTTGCTATTGGTGGTGGTATTTAACTGTGTGACCTCCACGCCCTTAACAGCTTCTTTCCAGCTGTGGGAAGGGTGGGACCACAGCAGCCCAAGGAAAGTACCTGTTATCTTTCCGTGCTGGAGAGCGTCAGGGAGCACCAATTCTCACCATCCTTAGCCTTCCTGCTCTGATCTGTGTTCTTCGTGGTTCTAGCGCTTCTGCCCTGTGTATGTGTTTCTCTCTGCTAACTATTTTGGATCCTTGCCTCCACTATAACTGTGTAGGCATGCACCGTCTCTGCAATAACTCTTGGCTCCTGACTCTTTTGCCTCGTCACTGTATCCCCTACATACCCTCAAGGCTGTGGCCCTGGCTCAGTGCCTCAGGCTCCCTTTTGCCCTGAAAGTGGGTTCAGACAAATCGTGACTATCACCAAATAGCATCAACAACTTTATCAAAGCTCTCTAGATCATCTCTTCCCCTGAGGGATTACTTTCTCAAGTGGAATCTTGAAAACGGCATGTTTCTTATTAGAGAAGTCCAGGGGGGCACGAGGCCCAGGTCTCATCCTGTTACTCATCTGAAGACCTTCAGGAGAATATTCTCCAAACATAAACCCTGTGTGTCTTACCTTCACTTCTAGTTTATTTAACGATATTCTTTAAGTAGGATAATTTTTATTCTTACATAAATTTAAGTTAAAATAAGTTAAAAAATAAAAATGTAGATGTGAAAGTAGGATGGGCCACCACTCCAGACGGAAGAGCGGCTCTTAGAGCTAAGGGAGGAAGATTGAAGACATCAAAATAGAACCTAGAGAAGTGGTCTGGGGCTGGCCGTCCAGGTTCCAAGACCTCGAATACCAGAAAGGAAGAAGATGGTGAGAGCAGGGAGATGCAGCTGGGCCTTCTTCTAATTATCCATTCAACATCTGGAGGAGACAGTTGGGAAGTGAACATTGCATAAAAGAGAAGGAAGACAGGAAATTGGAGGCCAGGGAATCTGAGATCAACAGGCAGATAATGAAGGTGCAGGATCTGTAGACTCACAGAGACTCTCCACCACAAATACCGAGGAAAAGCTTCTGGAGACGCAGAGGAGGCCGAAGCGGTGTGAACGCACATGCTGGGAGGGGGGGGGCCGGGGGGGGGGGGTTGATGAAACGGGACCCTGTGGACTAAGATTCAGGCAGCGTAGTTGTTTGGGAAAGAAAGGGCTGAGCACAAAGAAGCAGTTGGAAACCCAGGTGAAAAACAGAGAATTGGAGAAAGGAAGTTAAGGCCGGACAACTGAAGTGACAATTGAGGGACAAGAAAGGGTCATGGAAGGGCTGCAGCGAGGTAAGCCAGGGACCTTAAAACATACAGGGAAGAGGGAGCAGACAGCAGAGGACAGTCAAGTGAGGCATGTACAGGTTTGGGAGGCCGTGCACTGGACTGTTTGTGAATGCTGAGGCTCCGGTCAGCACCCCACAAGTGAGGTTGTAGCAGCATCTTGGTACTAAGGAAAACATTCGTATGAATCCCCAGAGGTGTTTCTTCTCCTGTACCTTGGCAACCCCTGAACAAAATCTCCGGGTCAAATGGAGCTTTCATATGCATTCAGATGCGCAACGTAGTTGGACTTATGGGGGAAAGGGTCAACCCTGATCACCATATTTATGTCGTCTTGTATTTTATCCAGTTGGCTGATAGGGAAGCACAAACTTCGTGAAAAGGAAGAAAGCTGCACTTAGGAAGAGAAACCAGCACTGCATTTGGTTGAATGGTCCTCCTCCTGCGAAGGATTATATAATGCCACCAAGAGAGAATGATGGCAAATTACCAGATGGTCTAAAATATACTGTACTCAGGAATTTTGTATTCCTTAGCCTGATGCAGCTACAGGGTATACAGAGGTGTTCATCTGTGCTTAAACCTCTCATAGCTAGGCTATCCTGAGAACTTTCTGGTCATTCACACATCTGGGAACTACAAATCTGATTCGAGAAAGCTTTTGCAAAAAATATGTATCATTACCACAGGTCCTTCCATGGGGGTGGGTTAGTGGTGAAGCAGTTTTCTCTCATCTTCTCTCGTTGGCTTTGTGATGCTGGGCTGATACTCTGCAAATTACATTTCTCCTTTGCCATCTGGCTCCCTGTTATGCTTGGCCAATTGTTGGGCACCAGGGAGAAGCAAAAAGACAGGAGAGGGAAGAAAGAACTTGCTCCTTTCTATTTGCTGGCTATTCCTGTGTCTGTCATTCACCACTGGCTCTTCCCTCCGATTCTAGAAACAGTTTGTTCCACTTTTAGGATTCTTCTGGCATTCTCAGAATAAAAATGAATCAGCCTCACTGATTCTAAAATGTGAGCACAAGCTGAATAGTGTCCATCCCTCAGAAGTCTAGGTCTCAGCTCTGGTTGGATCCCTGAGACACCTCCTGTAGGTTTCTAGGTTCTAAAAATCTCCCCCATCTCCCTTTGTTTAGAGTGGGCAAGCCTAGGGTTAGGGCTGCTTCCTAAGCTTACTGTATCTCGTCGCTCCAAGTTCCCATTTTGAGTTGCCAGTCCTCTAATACCTAACCAATATTTGACCTTCAACAATTTAATCTCTAATTGATTCACCAATTTCTTATATTATCTGAATTAAAAAACTAGTGAGATTCTTGTGATTGGATTCTGAGTAATTTAGAGAGGTAAAGGTCTTCTGAAGTGAATTATATGGAAACCTTCTTAAAATTCTCTTGTAAGTCTACCTCTTTCCAAATGATTCTTCTCCTTGTGGTTGTTAAGGATCAGTCCATTCACTGCCAGCCAGCTATCCTGGCTCATGGTCTACTTTGGAGAGCTGTTACCCCACAGCCAACCCACCACACTCACATATGTATTTCAAAAACACAACTGTATGACTCTTTCTCTTGGGAAAGCCATATAAGAGGTATTGTCTATCTCTCCCTCTGAATGTTTATCCCCTCTTTCTCAAAAATCAGCCACCATGGAATTCTGTTGGAAAAGCAAAATTGTCACCTTGTTAAATCTTTTGCTCAGTTAAATCTTCCTGGTCTTTAATAAAGAGAAGTACAATGTATACTGTGTCACCAGAGGTCTTCCTGTTTGTGCTGCTATTTTTTCTTTTCCTTGAGCAAGCAGGATTCCTCTGAAGAGCTATTGTACTTAATCCAGTCCATTAACACCTCTTTCAGCAAAGTATGAGAAAACACATCAGTATTAGGATTGAATCTCTGTCCCATAAATTCTGTTTCCTGTGAGATGCTATCACTAAACAAGTCTCTTTTTTCCCCAGTCTTATTGATATATCTATATTTATACCTGTATACATACTATATATTATATATATAACTTTACAACCTATATTTTATATATATTATTGATATCTATAATATAGATATAATTTTAGGACCTATATATAACATATATTATTGCTATCTATATCTATAATATATAATAAATAAATATATAATATATAATAAAATCAGTAACATGTATATATATATATTGTACAACATGATTATTTGATACACGTATATATTGTGAAGTGATTACCATAAAATGTTAGTTAACACCTATATTCCCTCACATAATTACTATTTTTTTGCATGTAGTGATAACATTTAGGTTCTATTCTCTTAACAACTTTAAAGTATATAATATGGTATTATTAATTAGATCCCCAGAACTTATTCATCTAGCCAGAGTTTATACCCTTTGACCAACATCTCTCCATTTCTCCCATCCCTCAGCCCCTGGCAACCACAACTCTATATTTCTATGAGTTCAGGTTTTTAGCTTCCACACATAGGTAAGAACATACAGTATTTATCTCTCTCTTTCTGACACATTTCACTTAGCATCATACTCTCAAGGTCCATAGTGTTGCAAAAGGCAAGATTTCCTTCTTTATGATTGAATAGTATTCTATATACATACAAATTGAATGATGCAATGTACACTGGGGTGCAGATATTTCAAGAATATGATTTTATTTCCTTTGGAAGTATACCCAGAAATGGAATTTCTGGATCATATGGTAGTTCTATTTTTATTTTTTTGAGTAACCTCCATACTGTTTGCACGATAGCTGCACCAATTTATATCCCCACCAACAGTGCACAAGAGTTCCCTTTACTCTACATCCTTGCCAGCACTTGTTATCTCCTCTCTTTTTGATAATAGCCATTCTAACAGGTGTGAAGTGAAATCTTATTGTGGTTTTAATTTGTATTTTTCTGACGATTAGTGATATTGAGCAATTTTTTATGTATCTGTGGCCTTTTGTATATCTTCTTTGGAAAAATGTCTTTCAGGTACTCTGATCATTTTTTAATTTTTTTTATTTTTTTGCTATTTAACTGCTTGAGTTCCTTATATACTTTATTTGTTTATTTTTTAATGTTTATTCATTTTTGATGGAGAGAGAGCACAAGTGAGGGAGGGGCAGAGAGAGAGAGGGAGAGAGAGAGAGAGAGAGAGAATCTGAAGAAGGCTCCAGGCTCCGAGCTGTCAGCACAGAGCAGGGCTCGAACCCACGAACAGTAAGATCATGACCTGAGCTGAAGTCAGACACTTAACTGACTGAACCACCCAAGTGCCCTGAGTTCCTTATACACTTTAGATATTACCCCTTATAACATAGATGGTTTGCAGATATTTTCTCCCATTCTCTAGGTGGCTTTTTCATTTTACTAATTGTTTTTGTTCTCTGTGGGGTTGTGTGTGTGTGTGTGTGTGTGTGTGTGTGTGTGTGTGTGCAGAAACTTTTTAGTTTGATAAAGTCCAGCTTATTTTTACTTCTGTTGTTTGTGCTTTTGGTGTTGAATCCATAAAAAAATTGTTGCTAGGACTAATGTTAGAGAGCTTTACTTTATGTTTTCTTTTAGTAGTTTTATAGTTCAGGTCTTACATTTAAGTATTTGATCAATTTTGAGTTGAATTTTGTATATGGTACAATGTAAGGGCCCAACTACATTTTTTTGCATATGATTGTTCAGTTTCCTCAACACCATTTTTGGAAGAGACTAACATTTCTCCACTGAGTTATTTTTGGCTTCCATTTCAAGTATTAGTTGGCCTTATATGTAAGGGTTTTATTTCTGGGCTCTTGATTCTGTTCCATTGGTCTGTGTTTCTGTTTCTATGTAGTACCATACGATTTAGATTACTATTGCTTTGTAGAATAGCTTGAAATTGGAATTGTGATACTTCTAGCTTTGTTCTTCCTTCAGAGGATTGCTTTGGTTATTCAGCTTTTTAAGGTTCCATTTTAACCTTAGAAATATTTTTTTCTATTTGTGTAAAAAAATGACATTGGAATCTTAATAGGGATTGTTTTACATCTATAAGATGGCTTTAGGTAGTATATACATATTAACATATTAATTTTCCAACTTGTGAACACAGGATATCTTTCTACTTATTTGTGTCTTCTTAAATTTTTTTCATCAATGTCATATAATTTTCAATGTAGAGCTGTTTCACCTCTTGGGTCAAATGTATTGTTTTTTAAAAATTTTTTTTAATGTTTATTTATTTTTGAGAGAGAGAGGGAGAGGGAGAGAGAGAGACAGAGAGAGAGAGAGAGAGAGAGAGAGAGAGAGAGAGAAAGAGAGAGAGAAAGAAAGAAAGAAAGAAAGAAAGAAAGAAAGAAAGAAAGAAACCACAAGCAGGGGAGGGGCAGAGAGAGAGGGAGACACAGAATCCGAAGCAGGCTCCAGGCTCTGAGCTGTCAGCACAGAGCCGGACACAGGGTTCAAACTCATGAACTGTGAGATCATGACCTGAGCCGAAGTCAGACACTTAACCAACTGAGCCACCCAGGCATCCCCAAATGTATTGTTTTTGATGCTACTGTAAATGAGATTGTTTTCGTTATTTTTCTCAGATAATCCATTATTATTATTATTATTATTATTATATAAAATTCTATTAATTGTTCTATGTTGAGTTTGTATCCTGCGACTCTACTGAATTTTTAAAATTAGATCTAACAGTATTTGAGTGGGATTTTAGTACTTTCTCTATATAAAAACATATTGCCTATATACAAAATCAGTTTTGCTTCTTTTTTTCTGAATTGGATACCTTTTATTTCTTTTTCATACTTGATTGTTCTAAGACTTCCAGTATTATGTCGAATTAGAAATGGCGAAGTAGGCACCATTGTCTTGTTCCTGATCTTAGTAGAGAAGCTGTCAACCTGTCACTGTTGAGTATGATATTAACGGTGAGCTTTACACAGTTGACCTTTAATATGTTGAGACACATCCCTTCTAGACCAACTTGGCTGAGAATTTTTATCATGAAAGGATATTGAATTTTGTCAAATGCTTGTTGTGCATTTATTGAGATTATAATATAATTTTTATCTTTTATTCTATTAATGTGGTATATCACATTTATTGATTTGCATATGTTGAACCATCCTTGCATCCAGGGATAAATCCCGCATGATCATGGTGCATGATGCTTTTAATATTCTGTTGAATTCGGTTTGCTAATATACTGGTGACAGTTTTTACACCTATATTTACAAGGATACTGGTCTATTTTTTTTTCTTGTAGTGACCTTATCTGGCTTTAGAATCAGGGTGATGCTGGCTTTGTAAAATGAGTTTAGAAATGTTCCCTCCTCTTCATTTTTGGGGGCAGGGGCGGGAATAGTTTGAAAAGAATTGTATTATTATTCTTTAAATGTTTTGTATAATTCACCAGTGAAATTATCTGGTCTTGGCCTTTTTTTTTCTTGGGAAGTTTTTGATTGTTGATTCAATCTCCTTACTTGTTCAGATTTTCTATTTCTTTATGATTCAGTCTTGGCAGGTTATATGTTTCTAGGAATTTATCCATTTCTTCTATGTTTTCTAATTTGTTGGTGTGTAATTATTTGCAGTAGTCTCTTAGGATCCTTTATTTCTGTAGTATCAGTTAAAATGTTTCCTCTTTCATGTGTAATTTTATTTATTTGAGTATTTTTTCTTAGTTTAGCTAAAGGTTTGCCAATTTTATCTTTTCAAGAAGCTAGCTCTTCAGTAAAATACTTCCCAATTTTATTAACCAGCTGCTTCTTGATGTTTGAATACATGGTAAGACAGTCAATCCTATAGATATTAACCCATTGACTCACTATTGTTTGCTATAAAAATAAATTCCTTGATCAGAAGCAATGTTGAGTGGGACACCATGTCAATAGATAAGGCTACCTTACATGCCCACAAATGACGCTGATGGCAAAAATTTTGCTGATAGGAAAGTTAACTCTATTTTAAGAGTAAACGTCTATTCTGTAATGAAGATGAATCTCTGCAACCTCTATGATAGACAGGGTTCAATGTAATTGATCTTCTGAGATTAGCCGGCTAGTCTACCTAGAAAATGATATCTTATTGGAGATTTAATATTGGTCTGATTTGCGTAGGTTGGGTACTCATCTAATGTCACTGTTAGCACATCCCTGGTGAGGGGAAACCCACGTTATTTAGCAAAACAATAATTTACATCCTGTCACCATGGCATTTGGTTCATAAACCCATTTAGTTACCACTGCAGTGAATGGGGAGAATGACTGACTGACATGCATAGCGTGCTCCACACTGAGCTTTCACACGAGACACAATTATCCTCTCACTTTGTGCCCATTCCATGAGAGCCACCCACAAAACTTCCTCATCTTTCCTTATTACTTCACAATTGGATGAAGCGTTAATGTGCAGATTATCATCAGAAGGTTATGATCCACTTTTGATAAGTATAGTATGTATATATGGGGGAGGTAAGGTTGAGAAACCTTTATTCTATTTTTCACTGAAAACCTATGCTATGTTTGTTAATTTTTCGTCAGCTGGATATAAATGGTAAAAGGGGTGTTTTGATCAGTACCGATGGAAGAGCAGCTATGCATGTAACAAGAAATTGCATCACTATCTGAATAAAATATTTGGCACCTGAATACTAACTCAGGTATTGCTTTATCCAAATTAACAAACAACATATTCCATTGCCTTAATTCAAAATTAAAAACAATAGTGAAAATTGTGAATACAATCAAATGATGGTCACAGATTTCTTCTTGTCAATCCATTCTCCATGACATCAGCAGAAACACAGGGCACCACTATTCCATACGGAAAAAACTATCTATCAAGTACAAAGGGAAGTAAAGGATAAAACATAAATATTTCATCAAGATTCTATGCTGTTCTAGCAAAATCCATTTTCATTATTTCAAGTAGCTTTGGCAAGTGGAGTATGTCTTCAGTACAGTCAGTATTTTAAGAGCCTCGACCTATTATTACTTGATATTAGAAAATATCATGATTTCTAATGTTGAAGATATTCAAATTTTATTAGAAGACTAACTTGCTCTATCATTTAAAGTGAGCTTAAACACACATTTTACTAGTGTCACATGTGTAAGTGTAATAACAGTTTGATTCTGGAAAGAAAAGCAGCGCAGCTCACACAATCTCATTATCCCACAAAGAGTCAGTCTTAGGCATTTAGGTATTTGCTGACTAGCAATACCATGCCATGGGTTCCAAGAGATGGCCTTACTCTTGGAATGGTCTGCACATTTCAAGGCACAAGGGGGAGGAAACTATCTGGGCAGCTATGTGTAGGGAGATTGAGGTATTTGGGGCTGATCAAAGAAAAATATATGATCATGCAGTGATCGTAGCACACACAAACTTTGGTTGGGCAGCACTTTGACAGGATTGCATGTGGGGAAACTCCCTTGCAGCATGAGACTGTCCAGAGGCTATGGTAATGGGCCCACCATCCAGAAGTGGAAGAAGCGAAGGGAACTTCTGGGGGAGAAAGGACCAGAGAGGGGGCTTACATCACCAAATGCTGGCATATCGTGGAGGAACTAGATCACATATCCGTTGCTGGAGGGAATGCAAAATGGTGCTTGGGGAACTACGGTGAAGGGAACATTTTAAATGCCCAAGATCCGTGCTAGTGTAGAGTCTTGGCCATTCAATCTCTCAATTTTGAGATGAATAGAAACTGCCCCCTCTTCATCAAATAACCTCATTAATTCATGTTTATTTGAGCACCAGGTAAAGGTTTCTAATAAAGTCATGCTTCTCCAGTTTCTCAATACCATGACCAAAAAAGAACATGCATCTATTCTTAACTTATTCCTCAACCAACACAGCAGAGGAGGTGTATCTCCTCTTTTCTAGAGGGAATCTTTCTAGCAATGCTAGAACCTGCCCCTTTCCTGTCTTCTTAGGAGATTTCCTCTATCAATTATGTTATATCTCTGGTATTTTTAATTTCTCCCTCTCTAATAGCTTTTCCCCTACAAACTATGTTTGCTGGAACCTCTCCCTAAATTTCTTCTCTTTTCTGCCAAGCCCTATAAGAGAATGATTTACTTTCACTGTCACACTTCTCTCATTTTAAATTAACTCCTTAACTCACCACAGTCTGTTTTCTGCCTCCCAACACTCTGCTGAAACTGTTGCCACCAAGGTCACCTATAATCTCTGAGTTGCTAAATGCAACTCTCCGTTCTTATCTTATTTAACATTTAACACTTACTTAACAGCAGAATTTGACCCATTGACCACGGTCTCTTTCTTCAGGCTCTCTTCGCTGGCATTTGTGATCCCTTTCCTCCTGGTTTTTCTCTGCCCTCTCGGTCCTTCCCTTCAAAGGCATCTGTCTCTCCTTTTTTCCCCCTTGAATATTGGTGTTTCCCAGAATTATTCATGATATGCTTCTTTTACTCGCCATATTCCACTTGCTTGTCTTGCTCACCCCATGGACTTTGGTTGTCACCTCTGCGGTGATGGTTCCCAAATCTATCTGTCTAGATCAGATGTTTCTTGAACCATAAACCCATATGCCATTTTGATGTTACTTAAGCATGTCAGACTAAAATCTCCAAAGTGAATTTATCAACCTCCAAACTGCTCTTCCTGTATTCCTCATTGTACCATTCATGCCACCTCTCCTCGCAAAGATCTTAAAAACGATACAGGACTCTTTTCTCTCTTACCATCAAATCCTGTTGAGACAAACCCCTTAATAGGTTTTAAACATTATATCTTCACTTCTAATAATACTCTTTTAAATTAAGCCATCTTCTCTTTCCCATAGCGTAGTGCTGGGAACTTATTATTCTCACGACAATGAGCCTCTGTGGCAAGTTCCACAGCCAAACTCACAGCTAATTCTGGAAACAAGGGTGGCTCAGAAAAGCAACATTTCAGGGTCCTTCTTTGATTGGACACATTGACCAGCCAGATTGACCTCTGGTTGGCCTAAGCTAGTCTTCAAAGGAACCTCCTCTCAGCCTTTCAAATAAGAAGTGGAGGTGTGTATGGCGGGGGGTAGGTGGGTAGAGGGTGGGTAGGAGAGGAGGAAGGAAGGGTTCCTTTCTACCCTAAACATGACTCTTATTTTTACATAGCCCAGAGAAGGGAAACCTTAATTATGTTCCTTTGTATTCCTATTTCTTTTTTCTACTCCAAAATTGAAAATCTCCAAAATTGAAAAGGGTGGGATTTTCTTTTCTTATCCTTCTTTTCCCATTCATACACTAAGCTTTAATGGTGGCCAGCGATATCTCCTCTACTCTGGGAGAATTCTATGAGCATGGGTCATGCTGCCTTGGTTGTTAGACAAAGTGGAAAATAAACAATCTGGAAAATTGTCTTTCAAGATAATAACCTGTCTTACTGCTTAATTCTATTTTAACTTTCAAAAGCCGGATACACCTCTCTATCGCTATTTTCTTTACATACACACCAAGGAGACGGATGCCTTAGGCCAAGAAAGTGAAGGTCATGTACCAAGCAAGGAAAAAAAAAAAAAAAAAAAGAAAGTCACATTAAAAATTTAAAGTTATTATCCTTGTTAGAAAGGATTTAAACATATAGCATATAGTTTCATATTCCCACTTTTAAGATTGAAATTTTCCATACTATACTTAACTCTAAAAACAGTCTCCTATTTCATGCCCATTATTCAAAATCATCTCCTCTCTCAAATCCCTCCTTAAAACTTCTCTGAAACCTTTTATAAGAAGGGAGCCTGAAGGTCTTTTCTTAAAGACAAGAAAGCAGGTTGAATTTAAATAAAAGACAGAATAAGATAGACCAAGCACATGGGAAGAAAAAAATTAATAAGCTCACCTCTTTCAAGTAGCTTCTCCATTGAGTTTTTACATTTTAACTCCTTGTTTTATTTTTATCTCTAGTGTAGAAATATTCTTCATGGATTGTAATGCTTTTCATTCTGAAATACATCAAATTCATTTCAACCTCTACTAATAATAGTAGTAAATTTAAAATAAAATACCAGTAAATGTCACATTGAATTTCCTTCTTACTCAAATAGAGATAATAATGCCTTTTCCCAGACCTTCTCAAGGAATCTATGAGGATAAAATGGATAAAGTTTTAGGATGATTTAAGCTTATTAGGGAAACAATATGAAGTATAATAATTCCCATCTTTTCAGAGTTCACACTTCCTTGAAGTAGTTTCTAATTCACCATAGTTGTAGGCTTTTTGGGTTTCTCCTGTGTTCAGAGATATTTTATATCTGTATGCAAAACGAAGTAAGATAAATTGTTTAGGTTATAAATAGGTTTATTAAATAGTTAATAGCATGCAAGCAGAAAGTGAAGCAAATTAGTACAAAATTAAAGATTGTATAGTGTTTGAAACATTAATTTTTATTGCAGACAAAATTATATTTGGGTAAAAATGTAATTTATGCGATATTCCAATTTGTCCTCATTTTAATTTTTAATAAATTTCCTATCCAGAAGTAAATTTTCTACATCACTGACATGGCTTGTGGCATAGTTTTTAAGTAAGTCCCAAGCTTCACAGCAGGTTGTTCTGGCTCTGAAGGCTACTAATATCAGGCTATAAAAAGGCAAAGGTGGTTTTCAATTTCAAGTTAGCTAAATCATTTGGAGTGAACATGAATTGCATCTTACTTTTTAATGATAGAAAAATACGGACAGTTTGCATAGTATATTTTAGGATGCATTTATTATGCTGTATCCCAAGGAGTTTTAAGTAACTTAACAAACATAGATGATGCTCCTTTAACATCTTGACAAATTAAATAACACAATCATCAGTAAAGGATGATGAAATGTACTACACTCAAATGATACTCCCAAGTGTCCCTTATAAGCAGACTTATAAGACAAAGTTCTAAAAATCATACATTTTTTGTAAAATCTCCAAACATACATAGTATGAAAATTTCTGTTTTCTCTTTGTCCTCTATTTACCAGGGTTTAAATGGAAGTCAGCAAAGTGAACGTAGACCTGCACCCCCGACCCCCCTGTATTAGAGAAACAAATGTTAAAATCTGCTTCTCTTTCCCTGGCTGGTCTCACCTTCAGATAAAAGAACTGAATCGAATGTATACATATTGCCAGCTCCCAGGGTTGTACTTCATTCTGAGCCCCCAGTGTGGAGGAGTATGTATGCAAACCTTTCCAAGTGAGCATGGGGCGGGGCGGGATGGGGGAGGAGGATGGGGGGGGGGGGGCTTGTTTGGCAGAGATCACCAGGATCTCTGGTGAATGATTGGCTGCACCTCTGATGAAAATAAAAGTTAAAGAAACCCTGGCTTATTTAAAAATATATGGCTGGTTTTTCTAACACCAATGTCTTTGTGTCTCCAACTGCTCTGGAAATCTCACTTCAAAAATATCAGGGGGCACCGTGGGGCATTCACTTCTCTCTCACTGGGCAGCAAAATCTTAGTCTGGTGAGTACAAACTGTGTGCACAGTGCCACGTGTCATAAGCCATTTGGGAATGATTGAGCATAGTGAGAATAAAATGGCCATTATTTATACATTAATTGCCGCCCCCACCCCCGCAAGAAATCTACAAAAGCATGATTTTTTTTGTTTCTTTGTTTGAGAGTGTTTTTGTATTTAATGAGTAATGAGCTCATATGAGAAATTTAAAGAGTTTTATTTAAAACATAATAATATCCATGAAACCTCCCTCACATACTTACTTTCTGTACTTACCGGCTCTTACTCTCCCTCCCATTTGCTCTCCTATAGACAGTGTGGTCTACTTCACTCAGTACTCTGGAACGTGCTATTCCTTCTGCCTAGCATATTCTTCCTTCACATTACATCATTCAGAGCTCTTGTCAACTGGCACCAATCAGAGAGCTCTTCCCTGACCAGCCTGTCTTTCTCCATTCCTGACATTCTTTTCTTCACAGCATTTGCTACTAACACTGCATTTATATAGCTTTTAGTATATAGTTTCAATTTCTTTTCCTACTACCACTAAAATGTTAAGTTCCATGAGGGCAGGGTCTTTGTCTATTTAATTCGGTACTGCATCCCCTGTGCATATTATAGGTGTTGCATAAACTATTTTCTGATGGAAGAATACTTATGTTTAAAGTACTGATGAACTGAATTTGGATCATCGAAGAGCTGAGAGTACTGAATAAATGTAAAAACAATAAATGAAATATTATATACATTTTGAAAATGTCTGTAAATATCACAAAAAAGGAAAAAGCCCAGAGATTTTGCCCAGAATACTAGTTTTACATGTATTCTAGGGTTTTTTTTTTTTTTATTAGAAAAATTTGGATACGGTACAAGATGAATCTACTTTGTACTGAATTAACTTATCGGAAAAAAATGTTAAAGCAAATATCTAATGCAGCCAGCAAGGACCTTTTAGTTTTGAAATAACATAATTTAAAAATATTTCTGCAAATTAAATTCCTATATTCTTTCCAAAGCCTTGAAATGTTTTCCCATCTAAGCTGGTACAGAGATAATTAGTGATACATTCTCGAGTGAACCTTACCTCTGCTGGTGTGTGGATGCTGTGGAATCATCACTGATACAATGAAGGGGGCTGTTGAATTACAGACATGGAGTTGGCCTGGCAAATGCGGCAAATTAATAATACATCACCAGAAGGCTTGGAAGCCTTTTACTGTGGTTGCTCTGTCCTCCCAGTTCTCCTTCTTTGAAGACATAAACTTAAATATGTATGGGTTAACATTTCAGCAACAAAGACCAGAGTTTATTCTCTCTGAGGAGAACACCAATACTCAAAAGATTTCCATCAATTCATAGTGCTTACTTGTAGAGTGTTTTCTTTATTTCTGTAGCATTTTATCTAAGCTGCTACATTATTGTCTTTCTGGGATATTTATTCTGCAGTCCTCTTTCTCAAAGCCCCTTAGAAAATGCCTTGCTGATGATCATCTGGCCACGATCACTTGACATGCTAAGATTTAAGGGATATGTTCAAGCAGGTTATCATCAGGCATTCTCTATATTTCAAATGTTCTTACATTTGTCTGTTCAAGGTTATTCAGAAAAAATAATTATGCAATATATTCAGATACATTTCTTACATTTGCAAGAAATATTCTATGTAGAGTGCTACTCACACAGATGTATCCATACCATATATATAGATTTATATAGTTGACTGCGGATATCAGCAATACCTTTATATTTACATATTTTAAATATGAAGACCCTGTAACCCTAGTAGAGACATTTTTGAAAACTGGAAAAGATGCCCTGAACACCACCACCTTCATATATTATTGTTAGCATGTTACTATATTTCCTTCCAGTAATCTGATGCATCTTATACCGTGTATCACTATGTACACAATGTTACATCTGGTCTTTAATCACTTAAAATCACATCATAAGCACTTTTTAATGTTTCCTACATAGTCTTTTAACTATCATGTAACTTCTGGAATCATATCACATCAAATGTACTTCACCTTGCCATTATTGAATATCTAGATAAATTCCAATATCATGCCATTAGAAATACTATGGTTTTAGTATCTTCATCCTTGAAGATTTTATCCTAGATTTTGGATTACTATTTCTTTAGGATAGATCTCCAGATAGGTTATTATTTGGTCACTAGTTTTATCAAATTTGATACAATATTACCAAATAACTTTCCAAAATGTAATGACACAAGTAGTGTTTAAGTGCCATTTTCATGATACTTTTGCCATGCTGATTTTTATCATTACTACTTATTTACATACTAATTTAAATTTCTTAGGTGGAAAAAAATTAGTAAGACTGAACATCTTTTCATTTGCTTGGTTTCTAGTTTCTTTGTGTGTGTGACATATCTGGTGTGTTCTTTGAGTGTGCTCTTAAAATTGTCTTATTGACTGCATATACTGTTGTTTCCTTGAATTTCCACATTAAAATCTCTTAATATTCAGTACATAGATACTGAAAGTAAGTTACGATCAATTTCTAGAATCTGTTCATATGGATAAAGATAAAATATATCCCCAGTATTTCTCCAGAATATTTTTAAATTTGTATTTTGATTATTTTATACAAGGAAGCTTAAAATGTTTGTATATTAACATGTTTTCATGCACAAAAATCTTTTCATAATATTTATAACCTTATGTACAAAGTGTCAGTGCTTCTCATAAAGTTTCATCTCTAGTTCCTTGCATTTAAAACACAATTTAATTTTAAATATGTACCTAGATTTTTTTCTGGTGAGTGGTGAAGTGAACATTTTTTTAACCATGTTTTAAATCAGTTCTTACAACATAATTCAAGTTTCCCGCCAGTTTGCCTTGCCTCTGTTATCAGCTATTATTTATGAACCAAAATATCTACTTTTGCCCTGTCTATTCTATTTCAGTGTTTTTAAATTTCATATTCTAGGACTAGACCTGCAGGCCTTTACCTATTACAACCTATAATAGTTAATTCCTTCTACTTTACATTTCTTTTAAATATTTTCTTTTATAATTTCTCAAATTATATCTCTCAAATAAAACTTATGGAATCTTTTAAAAATAAAATTTACTTTGTAACAAATAGAATCCAATTGTTCTGTAGAAATAAATTAGATATCTCCAACGATATGTGCTGTTCTTTTATTATGTACCCTTTTATCATGAAACATATTATTCATACAATGGAGTAGATAGCATATATGTATATTTAAATAATAATAAAAGGAACATAAATACACTCATCAATATTAGGAAATAGAACAATGCCTTAAATGTCTTCCTTTTTCTCCAACCAGAGCCCCACGTCAGGCTCTGGCAAAATTGTCAGTGAATTCAAGACCTCAGCTAAGATCAAGAGTCAGATGCTTAGGGGCAACTGGGTGGCTCAGTCGGTTGAGCAGGGGGACTGCCAGAAAGTGATGTGTAAGAGACAAGCAAGGATAGTTCTCCAAGCTTCAAAATTGTGCTAGATATCTGCCCCAATTCAGAGACTTCTCCATTTTTCTCCACTCTACTCTCTCCTCAGTATGTTTACCTGTATTGACTTTATTAATGGCTTCCCTTGACTTTGGCTACCAGTAGGATGTAGCTAAAGCAAAGCTCCTAGAAGTCTGGAGTGAGGAGAACAGTGAGGTCAGGCTTATTCCCTGACTCCTTCCCTGTGGTGCCACATGGGTTGGTTTGATCTCTGGTTGAAGTCACAGTTCATATCAAGGCAGCTCTCTCTATAAGACTCTCTCATCCAGGTTCTGGGGACTGTTAATTTTAATGGCACCTATTAGATGATAAGAGTCTTTGTAAAGAGTCCACATCTTTGAAAAGACTTACTTTATTAAACCCTCCTCAAGTTATCCATTTCCAGTAAGACCCTTCCTGATTCAACAATGCCAGTTCTCACTTTTAATAGAAAAGGACTTAAAATATGCCTCTTTCTGTTAGGCACTTGTTCCAATGAGATATCCTACATCTAGCCATCAGTATCTCTTATTTCCTTAATGTGCATTTAGTCCCACTAAAGATACCCTAAGAGCATCCCTAGTTCCACTTGCTTTCTTTCAAATGCTAAGACAGCTCATCTGTTTCAAGTTAATTCCATCTTGCTTAAAATAGTTATACTCAAATTTTCTTGCTTGCAACAAATAAACACTACCTTTTACATATGCTGATGTTTTCACTACTCTATTTTCTTACTGAATATTATAGCCATGTAGAACAGAGATTTACCTCTAAAATACGCCATTGTTATAGGATTCAATGATTGTTAGATCACAGAATGTAAGCCTCTGACTACATTAAAACTCTCAACTAATGCAGCGTAATTAAAAGAGGAAAAAAAAAGCATGAATGCTTCTTATGATGATGCTACTGAGATTGTTTAATGGGTGGTTCCATTCACAATGAACCATATAATTTAACTCTACCATTTTCCTAAAATTGATACTGAATTTATCAAACATATCACAGCTTTTATAATTTTCATATATCTCAAATCATCCTGGCATATAAATGCATAATCCGTTTGTTAACATTTGTTGAATTTTGAATATATCTATCCTGTTTTAAAACTTTTCTTTTTAAATTTTTTTTCAATGTTTATTTATTTTGAGAAAGAGAGAGAGAGAGAGAGCAGGGGAGGAGCAGAGAGAGAGGGAGACACAGAATCTGAAGCAGGCTCCTGGCTCTGAGCTGTCAG
Source organism: Panthera uncia (assembly GCF_023721935.1). NCBI lineage: Eukaryota > Metazoa > Chordata > Mammalia > Carnivora > Felidae > Panthera > Panthera uncia. The sequence continues at coordinate 32,532,276 of NC_064812.1, forward strand.
AACAGAGCCCGATGTGGGGCTTGAACTCATGAACCGCGAGATCATGACCTGAGCCAAAGTTGGAAACTTAACCGACGAGCCACCCAGGTACCCCATATCCTGTTTTTAATCTTTTAAATATAATCTTACTCAGTTGTGGTGAGAAATATTTTTGAAGTTTCACTCATTCTGGTTTCTAAGTATTTTCCAGTTCCAGAGTTTTCAGAAGAGATTCCCTGTAGGTAAAGAAAGAAATGCATCTATTAAAATTAAATGGCTCAATATTTTAGAGAATAGTATTATACCCACACTAATTTTTTAGAATTATTCTCAGGCAAAAATAGCTAATATTGCCTTCCATGCGATTATTTCTCAAGGCATGACATAGCACATCAAAAATATCAACCTGGAAATAATCAATCTCATTAAAATGCTAGAGATGTGTGGTACCAGTAATTTTATCTCAAAATGATGAGTTATCAGCTTTTTTAAGGGAAATATTCCCTGAAACTTAGAAAGCATTACCAGGTATATTCCTAAGTGGTGTGTGTGTGTGTGTGTGTGTGTGCACGCACACATGCCATAAACAATAATTTGAATTTAAACAATTTTTAAAGGACTGAATAAGTTATGATATTTACATATGATGGAATAGTACTTCATAACAAAAAGAATATATTGACATACAAGAGCATAAATGAAACTCAATAATTATACTAAGTGAAAGGTGACATATCAGTAAGCGTACTTATAGTATGGTTCCATTTACATAAATTCTAGAAAATTCAAACTGATTCATAATTATGAAGAGCAGACCAGTGATTGTCTTAGGAAGGAGAAGTTACAAAGAGACAAAAGGAAACTTGGTGTGGGGGGGTAATAGTTATGCTCATTGTATTGATTTTGATGATTCCTTCTCAGAATAGCCATGTATTAAAACTCATCAAATTGTACAGTTTAATTATGTATATTTGTTGTATATCAATAAAACCTCAGAAAAGCTGTTAAGAAGAAAAAAAATATATAAAAGGGATTGCATTAGTGAACACAATGGTATAGCTCATAACAGACAACTTCTTGCTGAAATAAATATGCATCACAGCTGGATAAAATATATAAAACATGAAAATATACTCAGCATCACTGATCATCAGGGAAATACAAATCAAAACTACAATGAGATATCACCTCACACATGCCAGCTGAATGGCTAAAATCAACAAGACAAGAAACAACAGGTGTTGGTGAGGATGTGAAGAAAGGGGAATCCTCTTGCACTGTTGATGGGAATGCAAACTGGTACAGCCACTCTAGAAAACAGTATGGAGTTTCCTCAAAGTATTAAAAACAGAACTACCCTATGATCCAGCAATTGCACTACTAGGTATTTACCCAAAAATACAAAAATAGTAATTCAAAGGGATACATGTCTCCCAATGTTTATAGCAACATCCTCTACAATAGCCAAATTATGAAAACAGCCTACGTGTCCTTTGACTGATGAATGGATAAAGAATATATATATATTATACATAAACACACAATGGACTATTTTTCAGCCATAAAAAAGAATAAACTATTGCCATCTGCAACAATATGGATGCAGCTAGAGAGTATTATTAATGCTAGGTAAAATAAGTCAATCAGAGAAAGACAAATACCATATGATTTCACTCATATGTGGAATTTAAGAAACGAAACAAATAAATAAAGGGGGAAAACAAATGGAGAGGAAGGAAAACCAAGAAACAGACTCTTAACTATAGAGAACAAACTGATGGTTACCAGATGGGAGGTGGAGGGGAGGTGGGTAAAATGGGTGATGGGGATTAAAAAGTGCACTTGCTTGATGAGCACTGGGTGTCGTATGGAAGTATTGAATCACTAAATTCTGTACCTGAAACTAATATTGCACTGTATGTTAACTAACTGGGATTTAAATAAAAACTTGAAAAATATATAAACATATCTGGAAAAAAAAGAGATATGGTCAAAGTAAAAATTCATAGGAGTTTTTATTTTTATTTTTATTTTTTTTTCAAAGTTCATTTATTTTTTTTAAAATTTTTTTTTAACGTTTATTTATTTTCGAGACAGAGAGAGACAGAGCATGAACAGGGGAGGGTCAGAGAGAGGGAGACACAGAATCCGAAACAGGCTCCAGGTTCCGAGCTGTCAGCACAGAGCCCGACGCGGGGCTCGAACTCACGGACCGCGAGATGGTGACCTGAGCCGAAGTCGGCCGCTCAACCGACTGAGCCACCCAGGCGCCCCTCATAGGAGTTTTTAATGAAGTAAGGATGTATTCAGTTATTTCAAAGGATATATATATATATATATATATATACACACACACACACACACAAATAAAAGATATAAGAAAGAATGTAATATAAAAAATAAAGTAGAATAATAAAAATAAGTAATTAATTTAGGAAAGCAAAAAAGAAGGAATAGAAGTACAAAATAACAGATACTATAAGTAAAAAAAAAAAGAAAGAAAAGCAAGATGGTAAATCAAATCCCAGTAATTGCATTGAATGTATATTGACTAAATATTCTAATAAAAAGATCTACCGCACTAGAATTTTTAAAAGGTGCATCTATATGTCACTTATAAGAAATAATTTTTTAAGTTTATTTTTTTTATTTTGAGAGAGCGGGGGAGAGTGTGGGAGGGGCAGAGAGAGAGAGAGAGAGAGAGAGAGAGAGAGAATCCCAAGCAGGCTCCACTCTGTCAGCACAGAGCCCAAAGCGGGGCCATGAACCGTGGCATCACAACCTGAGCTGAAACCCATTGTCAAAAGCTTAAACAACGGAGTCACCCAGGCGCCCCCAAGAAATATTTTTTTAAGAAATGTTTTTATTTTTGAGAGAGAGATGGAGAGAGTGCACGTGAGTGGTGAGGGATAGAGAGAGAGAGAGGGGGACAGAGAACCAGAAGTAGGCTCTGGACTGATAGCAGTGAGCCCGATGTGGGGCTTGAACCCATGAACCATGACATCATGACCTGGGCTGAAGTCAGACTCTCAACAGACTAAGCCACGCAGGCGCCTCTTACAAGAAATAATTTTTAAATATAAACATAGACAGGTTGAAAGGTAACTTATAGAAAAGGTGTGCCATAAAATCGTTTAGGAAAAGCTTGTGTGAATATGTTAATATCAGTCAGAGTAGACTTTAAAGCAAGACTTACTAAGGGAAATAAAGATGGATGTTCTATAATTATGAAACACTTGATTCAGCAGGAATATATTATAATTCTACATTTGTGTATACAGCTTTAAACTATATAAATTAAAAATCAATAGAATTAAAAGGATAGACAACCCAAAATCTTAGAGATTTTTAACATGTATCTCTCAATAACTCTCAATAACTGACAGAATAGGCAGACAAAACAAAAGGCGTGAGGACACAAGTTTTAAACAATGTTATTAACAAACTTGCCCTAATTGGCATATCTAAATACTGTATCCAATAATTGCAGAATGTACATTTTTTCAACTGAATGTGAAATATTTATCAAGTAGATAACTAGAGAAAATAAACAGAGAATTAAAGTAGATAAACCTCACACTTTCAAAGTTTGATACAGTATGTGTTTTCCTGACACTGTAGAAATTAATTAGAACTTAAATTATAGGGGCACGTGGGTGGCTCAGTCGGTTAAGCATCTGATCTCGGCTCAGGTCATGATCTCAGGGTTCATGGGTTCGAGCCCCTCATCAGGCTCTGTGCTAACAGCTCAGAGCCTGGAGCCTGCTTTAGATTCTGTGTCTCCCTCTCTTTCTTCCCCTCCCTGCTTGTACTCTCTCTTTCTGTCTCAAAAATAAACATAAAAAATTAAAAAAAAAAGAATTTAAATTACAGAAAAACAACAATTGGAAAATGAAAATTAAGGAACAGCAAATATATTAAAATCAACAACAGAGTCCAGAACACTATGGAATAATGTCTTTACTTCACAGTGCTAGTAGTGAAAACTATTGTTTTGAATTGCTCAATGAGAATGTTCAAGTATTGTTCAAGAATGAGAATGAAATAACATCTTCAGAAAAGAAATCAGAATGTATAAAGAATGTACATTGAAAAAAAGGAAAATTGTTCTTGAAGGAAGGATTTTTATATTAAAAATGGTAAACAATGTGATGGGCTATTTTAATCTGTAAAATCATATCCTCCAGTACTGGGACATTTTCTTGTATTATTTCCTTGATAATTTCCTCTTTTTAAAATTTTTTCTATTCCTTCTTTCTGGAACTCTTAAGCTTTTGATGCTTACCTTCTTGGACAGATTCTCTAATATTATTTTTCTTTATTTTCCCCCTCCTCATTTCTGTCTTACACTTTCTCAGAAATTTCCTCAACTTTATCTTTCAAATTTCTAAATTTTCTATTGATTTTAAAATATTTCTGCTATTTAATTGTTACTTTTCTGTATTTCTTTCTCCTGTGGATTTTCCCTTTTTTTAAAGTATAGAATTCTATTTTTATGAAACAAATGCAGTAGCTTGTCTTATTTCTCTAAGGATTTTATATGGGTGTTGTGTTTCCTGCATTGTCCCTGTTAACTCCTTCGTCAAATTTGTTCTTAAAGATGTTATATATACTATATTATTTAATGACTAAACTATTTTTGCCTATCTTTCTCTATTAGAACTCTATAAAGACTGGGATTTTTTTCTGTTTTATTCTTTTCTGTATCTGCAGCACCCATAATACTGCCTAGCACATAGTAGGAACTCATTAACAGCATCGTGAATGTCACAATGGATGTTGTTAAAGATCTTCATTATTGTCTGTTTCTGGTGATACATATTTAGGAATGAAGCTCTAAATAACTAATTAGGTCCTCTGTGTGAATGGTGAGGCTGGTCAACGGAAAAGATTCGCTGTAGATGATGGGGTCTACACTCAGCCAAATCAATTTGGGAACTCCTAATGTTAGTACCTATAGGTCTGCTTTATGAGCTGGTCTTATCTTCAGAGAAAAATCATCCAGACTCCTTCTTCAGTGACTTAGACTGGCTCCCAGAAAAGTGAAGCTAAGAGATTGAGGAGAGTTGGAGCATCACCAATCATTATGTAGATTTCTGCTTAATCCACTCTTTGTCCTGCAACTCTTCTGCTCTCAGCTATGCCTGATGTCTTCAAGACCAGAGTCATGCTCAGTCAGCCCTTCTATAAAGTACACCCGGTCTTTTGTTCAGGGGAGTGAGGGGCCACTGTTAGACTGTGTGAAGTGGGAATGGCGATAGGAGAGGTGTAATTACGTATTTATAACCTATTTCAAAATTTTTCTGATCCACCACATACCATCCATCTTCAGAGGATCTCTTGCTTCCAATTCTCTCAGCTTTTCCAGATTTCCTCTGAAAATTAGCTTGCTTCCTGGCAAGGCACTTAGTTTTCAGTTTTCTGTGATTTGCTAAATCAGTTATCACTCATTCAAATGCTTTATGTCAGTTAGAATTTTGTTATCACCTTTCGTATGCTTTCATTGCCTCTTCCCTTGTTCTTTCCAGGTTGAACCCTCACTGCAGTGGGTTTATGGAGGAATCAGAGGTAAACATGCATGCTTAAAATCCCATAAATTAATTGAAATATTTCCCTGGACTTTAAATCCAACTTATGTAGAATAGCCCAGGACTACCACAAAACTTTCCTTGGCCAAATATCAAAGAGAGAAAAGTTGGTAAGACTTCTATACCATATAAATATGGTATAGAATTAAGTGATTGCATATACTGTTAGACCACATCAAATTCAAAAAGCAGCATAAGATGTGCATAGCTCCAGTCTTATATCACTTCCCTGATCATGCATAAAGAATTATCTTTCTACAGTTCAAAATCAAGTATAGAAACTAAGATAATCAGTTGCAGAGACATTAACAATAATAATCATAATACACAATAATTAGTAAAAAAAACTCCACAAACATATTTCAGATATATATTTGAACAAATCCAAATATGCATAAGACACACAATTAAACAGGTTCCTCAAATAGATATTATGTGCACTATATTCTATAAAAATATATTAAAAAGAAAACCCTTTCCCCAATAAAATGAAAGCATACCAAACGCATAAAATTAGATCACAGGTCAATTAGATTCTAGGCAGTAACCAAGATATTTTGTTCAATGTCATGTTATGTCGGAAAAGGAGCCATGACTTAAATTAAGGTCTCTTGAATCAACATCCTTCAAGTTGTTTTTCTCCAAAATTATCCTTCTCATCAAACTGGAGTTCTGTATACTGTGTTGACAACAGATTGTGCCTCAAAGCAAATGCTATCTTGGTAATAGGCTTAATTTTACATAGACTATATACAGCTTGTAGGACAGAAGACTGCATTCTAGTCAGATGGGAGCTGTATCCTGAAGATAGAGTAAAGCCACTAAATCAATAAAAAAAATAGTAAGTAATAGAATAAAAGGAAAAATCTCTGACGTTAAGAAAAACGTACCCCTGTCACAAAATGACTCTTACATTTCGTGTTTGGACACGGAGGCTGAGAGAGACAACTACATTCATAAGGAACTTTTCCTGAGCCAAAAGTACCCAGGCACAGAAGCAGACCAAAGCCAGGAGGAAACCCCCCTCTGAAGAGAGCTGGCCAAGTCCAGGAAAAAAGAAAAACAGATCTCGAGATTCTGACAAGTCCAAAGGGAGGGCTGCATTGAAAGTATTTGTGGAAAACTTTAGAGAAACCACAGATTGATGAAAGGCTCAAAGAAAGAGAGACAAAAAAAGCCTATGTTGAAAGAAGTATGCATTCTATGAGTATAGGACCATATAAGGAAGTCTACTTCGATGCCTGCTTTGTAGAACTAACCATAGCAACGAGTGGTGAAGTGATGGTCTTGAAAATAATTTAGTTTCTTACTTTAATTCTGCAAGTGTAACCTGAGTTTATAGCCACAAATCCATTACCTTCAATCATTTTTTTCATTTAGTGTATTGGAGAAAACATTATTTTTCTCTTTTCATTCATTGATTATCCTCAGTTGTTTGGCTTCCATCTCTCTCCACTCCACCGTGAGCATGTTCAACGTGCTGCTAGTTACTTCCTGGAATCATTCAAACTGCACAGAGAAGCACAGTACATTGGTGGCAACTGTTCCATTCACAGCCCTAAAGTAAGATTGAACACACACATCATCTTTGTTCCTCCTTAGGCATCGCCAACAGAGGGCTGTCCTATGTAAGACTTTCTACAGACACAGGGAATGAGTAAAATGAAAAAGGCAAAAAACTAGTATTGGTCCTCAACGTTCTTAAATTTCAATTCCTGATAGAGAATTCCTTACTGGCTTTTCCCCCCCTTGATCCTGTCGTGCTACCACTGCATTTAAACCAAATCTTTCAGATTGCTTGTTTTCTTCCCATCAGATCTTCTCTCTGCACACCATCTACATTCACAGGAAAAAAAAAGGCATAACTTTGCGAATTATGCAGAACAACTTAGCATTTCTCACTTTTCATGTCTGTATAGTCTTTTCTTGGCTTTGCTACTTTTTGTAAAACCACCCCCCACATCAGCTTTTTTTTTTTCCCATAAAGGAGCAATATTCTCTTCAAGATGTATTTGATTGTGTCTCCCTAGAGCTGTTCAAACTTCCAGTTGCTTTTAACTGTTCTCCAAAATATTATAATTCTATCGAGTAATACACATACATAGCCAAAAAATATAAAATAATAAATGTTTGTAATAAAAAGTAACATTTGCTTAATTCACACCTCCCCTTCTCAGTCTCACTTTCATGAAGCAAAATCCTCTAAATGCATGATTTCATTAAACAAATTCTAATGATTACTTCCTTTACTTTAAATAATAATTATAATTTAATACATTATCAATTGATGGCCACACAAAAAAGGCAAAGATTTACTTACAAAACCTATCCCTTTTTCTTTTTTTTTTTAATTTTTTTAATGTCTTTTCAGTGTTGAGAGAGACAGAGCACGAGTGGGGGAGGGGCAGAGAGAGAAGGAGACACAGAATTTGAAGTAGGTTCCAGGCTCTGAGCTGTCAGAATGGAGCCCGACGCGGGGCTCAAATTCACAAACTGCCAGATCATGACCTGACCCAAAGTCGGCCACTTAACCAACTGAGCCACCCAGGCATCCCAAAACCTACCCCCTTTTCAACTTTTTATCATTTTTTTGTTCTTACTATTTTATTTTCTCTATTATTTACATTTAAATAATAAACCTGGTTGTATAATATTGGAAATATTATCCATTGTGCATTTCTCTCAAAATCTTTTGCTGCCTTTCGCCACCCTCTCTCTGATTCAGTGTTATTCATTGCTTCTGAGGTATTCATTTCATAATGAAAAATATAAAAGAACAATAGAGAGTAAAAAAAGACAAATTCTTGGCTTCAAATTTCATCATAATCAAGACAACCAATGATTTTTAACTGGCAGGAGCCATGCGTTTTGGAGCTCCAAGGTGGAAATGTTAAAAGAAATAGAAGGCAGGGTTTATGCAGAAATAGAATAGAAAGTGCCAGATACCCCTGCCCTTCTTTGGGGAAGGGAAGAGATTCAACACTGACCAGAAAGCTTCAACACATACTTAAGCCAGAGGCCACCAATTCCCAGAGCATGAACAAGATTTGTTTTGTCTACAAGTCCAGTTTACAGAGGAAGAAGAGAATGAGGAGGTAAGGGAGCAGAGGTGAAGACAGGGGGAAGACTTTGCATGTCACATGTTATCCCACGCACTGTACTCTGATTCACTCTGACATCGCAAGCCTGACAGCCGTACCCTTTCGCATTTGCCATTACCAACTTCAACCTTCTATTGTTTCCACGGTTTCAGACAGCATCTTTCTACTGTGCACCAACCACATTAGAGAGGAGTTTCTCTCCACCTCATCTTTCCCCTTCAACTTCCCAACATGTTACGAGCTTAAAATGAACATTTACATCGTCAAAGTTGAAAATTTTAATTCCTGCTCCAGGCTGCTGTCTTCTATGTTTTGTCCATAACTTAAATCAGTAAGTTGAAGAATAACAAATACTTCAATTCTATTATTACACCTACAAATAGATTTTAGCACATAGTCAATTAGTGAGCAAATACTTAGCTCTTTTCCTAGAGATCCAATAGCAGGATTCTCAAGCAAACCAAAGGAGAATGATTGTGATGTATCGGTGAAATGGATTTCTCTACACTTCATAGTTTTTTCATATTTGCAACTATTTTAGTCTGATCTGCTTAACATCTGGACCATGAATTTCCTATACGTTTTTTATTGTTGTCCCCAGAGTGTCTGTAATTACTTTTATGATTTTGTTGTTTGAGAAATAATTTACCTTCACCACATCAGTCCTCTCAAGCAAATCTTTTATTAACTTATCAATTGCTTATAAACGACTTTATTCTTATTTTTTAAATTGTGGTAAAGGACACTGAATATGAAATCTACCCTCTTAACAAAACTTTAAGTGTATTGTATGGTATTGCTAACTACATGTGCATTGTCATACAGCAGATCTCTAGAGCTTTTTCATCTTGTATGACTGAAACTATACACCCATTGAACAGTAACCTCCCATTTACCCTTCCCTCCAGCCCCTGGCAACCACTGTTCTCCTTTTGACTTCTATTTTGGGCTTGACTACTTTAGATACCTCATATAAATTGAATAATGCACTATTTGTCCTTCTGTGACTGACTGGCATATTTCATTTAGCATAATGTCCTCAAGATTTATCCATGTTGCATATGATACCATTTCCTTCTTTTTTAAGGTTGAATAATATTCCATTGTATGTATGCACCAAATTTTCTTTATGCATGCACCCATAGGAGATTTAGGTTGTTTCCATGCCTTGGTTATCATGAATAATGCTGCAATGAACATGGAGTACAAATATCTCTTGGAGAGCCTGTCTTCAATTCTTCTGGATAAATACACAGAATTTCTGGATTATATGCTAGTTCTATTTTTAATTTTTGGAAGAACTGCCAGAGTGTTTTGGATAGTCGCACCCTTTTATATTTCTTCCAATGGTGCACAGGGATCCAATTTCTCCATATCTTCACCAAAACTTGTTATTTTCTGCTTTTTGTTTTGTTTTTGTTTTTGTTTTATATTGGCCATCCTAACAGGTGTGAGGTGATATCTCATAGTAATTGTGATTTGCATTTTCCCAATGATGAATGACATTGATCCCATTTTTTAATTGGTTTATTTGGCCTTTTGCTGTTGAGTTGTAGAAGTTCCCTATACATTTTGGACATTAACCCTCTCTGAAACATATGGTTTGCAAAGATTTTCTCCCATTCTTTAAGTTGTCTTCTAATTCTATTGATTGTTTCCTTTACTGCACAGAATTCATTTGATGTAATCTCATTTGTCTGCTTTTGCTATTGTTGGCTGTGCTTTTGGTGTCATATCCAAGAAATCATCGAGACCAATGTTTTAAAGATTTTTCTCTGTGTTCTTTTAGGAGTCTTATAGCTTCAGATCTTACATTTGAGTTTTTAATTCATTTTGAATTTACTTTCGTGTGTGATGTGAGATAAAGGTCCAACTTCATTCTCTTGCATGTGGATAACCCATTTTATCAGCACCATTCCATTTGTTGCAAAGACTAGCTTTTCCCCATTGGGTGATCTTGTCAGTTTTGTTGAAGATAATTTGACTATATATGTGTGGATTTATTATTATGTCCTATATTCTCTCCTCGTGTTCTATATGTCTGTCTCTATGCCAGACATATAGCATACTCTATGACTCTTTTGACTACTAAAGCTTTGCAGTATGTTTTGAAGTCAGGAAGTGTGAGGCCTCTGGCTTTGTTATTCTTTCTCAACATTGTTTTGACTATTCAGAACCCTTTCTACTTCTATATCAATTTTAAGATTTTTTTTCTATTTCTGAAAGGAAATACCATTGGGGTTTTGGTGAGACTGAACTGAATCAGTAGGTTGCTTTGGGAAAGTGGACATTTTACCAATATTGAGTCTTCCAAAGTATGAACACGGATGCCTTTCCATTTATTTGGGTCTTCCTTCATTTCAGCAATGTTTCATAGTGTTCAGTGTACAAGTCTTTTGCATCATTGGTTAAGTTTATTCCCAAGTTTTTTATTCTTTTTGATGCTATTGTAAATGGGACATTTTTCTTAATTTTTAGATTGTTTGTTGTTAGTATATAGAAATGTGACTGAGTTCTATATGTTCACTATTATCCTGCAAATTTGTGGAATTTGTTTACTAGTTCTAACTTTTTTATGTGGAATCTTTAGTCCATGTTATCTACAGAGATGATTTTACTTCTTCTTTTCTGATTTTGATGATTTCCATTTATTTTTCTTGCCTACTTGCTCTAGTTAGAATTTCTAGTACTGTGTTGGACAGAAGAGACAAGGGTGGGTATCCTTGCTTTGCTCTTGATCTTAGAGACATATTTCATTTTTTTACCATTGGGTATAATGTTAGCTATGAGCTTTTCATATAAGGCCTTGAATGTACTGAAGTAATTTTCTTCTTGTGTTTTTAAATTTTTAAATTTTTGAATTTTCATTTTTTATTTTAGAGAGAGAGAATGAGAGTGGTGGAGAGAGACAGAGGAGGGAGGGAGGGAGAGGGAAGGAGGGAGGGAGGGAAGGAGAGAGAGAGAGAGAGAGAGAGAGACCCAAGCAGACTGCACGCTCAATGTGGATCCTGACACAGGGCTCCATCTCATGACTGAGATCATGACCTGAGCCAATCAAGAGTTGGATGCTTAACTGACTGAGCCATCCAGGCACCCACTATTATTGTTTGTTCATTTTGGGTTTTGGGTTTTTTTTTTTTTTAGTGTTTTTATCATGAAAGTGTGTTGAATATTGTTAAATGCTTTTATCTATTCAGATGATCAGTGATTTTAATCCTTTTGTTTTGGATTAATCCAGTGTATTTAATCCTTCTGTTAATGTAATGTATCCCACTGATTGATTGTTGAATCATTCTTGCATACCAGGGATAAATTCTACGTGGTCATGGTGTATGATTCTTTAAAGGGTTACTGAATTCTGCTTACTAGTATTTTGCTGAAAATTTTTGTACCTACATTCGTCAGAGATATCACCTGTATTTTTCTTGGGGTGTTTTTTTGCCTGCTTTTAGTATCAGGGTAATGTTCTCACCACTTTATTTGGAGATTGTCTTTTGGATTCCCTCTGCCACACACTGTGCAGCTCTTGGCTACTCCACCTCGCTACTATACTCAGCTGTGGTTTTGAGAATGCCTCATCAGCCCTTATTATAGTTTGGGAAGGATTTAGAGCGCAAATCATCCAAGGTCACAGGTGATAAAGCTAGTTTTAAAACCCTGGGCTTCAGACTTCTCCAGAAAAGCTGTATTACATCACGTAGGTTGTCACTAATCTATTGTTCAGTCGAAACTTCTTCAAAACTCTTAAAAATTTCTCTAATAGTAGCTATTTACCAATTGTTACAATGATTAGTGTGGTAGGCAGCTTCTAAAATGGTTCCACATTTTTTGTGTGTGGAAAAACCATTTTGCCTGCTTCTATTCATGTTTCTATACTTCCCTCCCTTTGAGCATGGGCTGGACATCTAATAAGAATATAATGCAATAGTTCTAGTATGTCACTACTGAAATTAAGTTACAAAAACCCTCTAGATTCTACCTACACACTCTGTCTCTCTTGCTCTTACTCCCCTCATCTTTTGCTCTGATGTTAGTGAGCTGCTATGTTGTGAGTTTTCCTATGGAGGGGCCCATCTGTCAAAGTATTAAGGAAGACCTCTGGCCAACATCCAGTGAGGAATTGAAACCCTCAGTCCAATAGTCCAAGAGGAACCAAATCTTGGGTTGTTGGGACTCCAACTACATGGCGGAACCTGGAAGATCTGATCCCCTTCCCACCGAGCCTTGAGATGAGACTGCAGCCCCAGCCTATGAGAGACCCTGAGTCCGAGGGAACTAGTTAACCTGCACCTGAATTTCTGACCGACAGAAACTATGAGATAATAGATATTTGTTATTTTGAGCATCTCAGCTTTGGGTCAACTTGTCACAGAGCAATAGATACATAATACCATTAGTAAGAACATAATTATAAAGAAACTCTGAGAATGTACAGTAATGTTTTGAAACAAAGTACAGCAGAGACAAATAACCTTAAGAACCTCTTCCTTCTTACCCTAAAGTCAATCTTAAAAAGACAATATTTAGAGACTTAAAATATAAAACTTATGAGAACTAAAACTCTAACCAGAATGTATATTCAAAATATCTGTCTACTAATTTACCAGACTTCTCTCTTTGTTTTTCAATGTTGGAAATACAGTATGTATGGCTTTATATATGTTCTAGCAAGTATAAACTAAGTAAAGCAAATATTCTTAAAAATAAAATAAGACAACCTAAATGTCCTTTGATACAGTTCAAGATTAAATCATTGTAGTCTATAATTTAAGAATATCAAATTTAGCACTCAGAAAGGGGATAAAAATTGCTCAGAAAGAAATTGAGCTATTTGTCATCCTTTGGGAAAAAGAAATTTGTGGTGCCTTAGTGCCTATGAGAAATGCTTGAGAGAAGTATGTAAGCTCCTATTCAGAACTCTATTGATAATCTATTTTTAGTTTGGAACTAAGAAAACATTAAAAGAAATTATCTTATATAACAAATATAAAATGTAACCTGATTTTGTCTCTCACAGGATTTAGTAAACAGTCAAACCCAAAAACATAAAGATAAGTTTGTCTCCAGCAAACATATATCTATATAATTACGCTACAACATGGCATCTTAACTTATCAAATTCTGCTTCCAAGTTTTTATGATTGAAGAAAAGAACAATTGCTCATGTTATATAGAATATGACATTGAAGCAGATGATTTGATTTACAAATGGCATTTACCCCTAGGTCAACACAGAGGGATGAAGTGAGTTAATCTTTGCACAACACAATAGTACAAAAAAACCTTACATATATATATGTATATATACACATGTGCATATATACACATATGTATATATGTATATATACACATATATGTGTATACACATATATGTACATATGTACGTAGGGAAGCCTGGGTGGCTTAGTTGGTTAAGCATCTGACTTCAGCTCAGGTCATAATCTCATGGTTCGTGAGTTTGAGCCTGCATCAGGTGTCTGCTGTCATCCTAGAGCCTGCTTCAGACCCTCTGGGCCAACCACACTCCCCTTGGTTTTGCTCACACTCTCTCAAAAATATACATTTAAAAAATAAAACCCTTTATGGTAGAGTTTATATAATGCCAAGCATAAAATGATTAGATAGTAAACTAGAGAATCTCGGCATTCCCCTCAGGCAAATCCTTTTTCTTAAATAACATATCTTACCTACCATTCCCAGAAGGCTGTGCTGACTTTGATCCTAACAGACAAAACTTCCTAGGTCAGAGTTAGACTTTTGACCCAAATTAGGTCAATCAGCTTTCTCTATAAGGGATTTTAAACTGTAGTATCATATTTGTGGTCGTCAAATAGTGCTGGCACTGGGGCTTGATAAAATGCAGACTGTGAGCCTGGGTTAGCAACAGGGCAGCGCAGGTTGGCAAAGAGAAAAGAAACTGATGAGCAGAAATAGAATGAGGCAGAAATGGAGGTCTGTCTGCCAATCTTTAACCCACTGGTGGGATTGTATATGTGAATGCCCTTCCTGTGGTCTCCTAAGGATAAAGCACATTCTTACATTCTTGCATTGCCATCCACAGGCACTCTCCTCATCTTTGCAAAAAGTTCCCATTCACTAGTCATGTTGATCTTCTTCTCACTCTTCTTCCCTAGCATCTGTATTTCCAGATAACTCCCAAGTATACAGAGTACTGAGAAATGAGATCTTTTTTCTTCTTATTGACTGGTTTCTTTTTCTTCCAGTGCTATCCTTAGCTTTAACTGGTGAGTCTTGGGGTAAGTAGCCAATTTTTTATTAGTTCTCGTTTGGGTAGCATACTGTTGTGATGCATACTCTTGGTAGGGCTCAACTCCTTTCTGCCCACAGACTAGAAAGGATTCCCCATTGTGGAGGGAGAGTAAGACACTGAGAAGGATGTGAAGAAAGAGAAAGGTCACAAGGCCTGAGATAAGATGAATGAATCTAGAAGACAGGGTTCAAGATGGAATCTAGAAACAATCAACCCCACTTGAGCTATTACCACAGTAAGACCCATGGTTCAAGAGCATCTGGGAGCCACAGAGTGTGTAGTCTCCGGAGTGAACAATGTTCATGGTCTTCATTGGTGTGGCATTAGTTCTTCCTCTTGCCCTGTTGATCCAGGTCCCCCAGACTGTTCTTTTTGGTTTTTAATCTTTTTAATGTTTGTTAGTTTTGAGACAGATAGAGTGTGAGCGGGGGAGGGGCAGAGAGAGAGGGAGACACGGAATCCGAAGCAGGCTCCAGGCTCCGAGCCGCCAGCACAGAGCCCGACGTGGGGCTCGAGCTCACGCACCGTGGGATCATGACCTGAGCCGAAGTCGGACACTTAACCGACCGAGTCACCCAGGCGCCCCTAGACTGTTCTCAACATAGCAACAAATGGGATCCTTGCAGATAATATCATTACTCTGCCTAAACCACCCTACAGCTTTCCATCTCACTTAGAATAAATCCAGAGTCCTCCACTACCTTCTTTGACCTCACCTTCACCTACTTTGCCCTTCATTTATCTTCTCCAGCTACACTGGTCAGCTCACCGTTCTAGGCACACTCTCCCTTCAAAGCCACTGCACAAGCTGGCCCTTCTGTCTGGAAGACTTTTCTACTACATCTCAGTATGGTTCACTCTTTCATTATCGTCAGGTCATTATTCAAAAGTCACATTCTCATTTGGGACTTTCCGATCAACTTCTGAAATTTCAAACTTTACCCCTCCAACCCTCCTACACACACATATATTTTCTCTCCCGTTCCATTCTTCATTTTCCTCCTTAGGATGTATCCTTTAGTTTCTTATTCCCTACTTGGTTATTTTGTTTATTTTTTTTGTCTCTCTTCTCCTATTAAAATGTAGGTCTCATGAGAGGAAGAGTTTTCCCCCCATTTCATTTAATATGTGTACCCAGCTCCTAGAAGTAGGACCAGCTACATAACTCATGGGGCCAAGTGCAAAATGAAAATGCAGTGCCCCATGATCATAAACTATTAAGAATCTTAAGACAGTTACAGTAGAGCATTGGACCAAGTGCAGGGCCCTGAATGATTATTCAAGTTATAAGCTGTGAAACTGGGGCTGTCTAGAACTTTCTTTATAAGGCAGCCAACCCACTGTACATTGATCTTCCAGCAGGCAAGACTTTGTTCCGTTTATTTTTTACATAGCCTGTGAGGATAATCCCCACGTTGTCAACATCCAAAGACACTCATAAGTCCCTGTGACAACAGATGGACCACTGAACATCTAGAGAGCTTTCTCTAAGACCACTCCACATTTTAGCATTAAAAAAAGAACCATCATGCAATTTCTTTCAGATATAAAACCAATAGGTACCCAGAAAATAAAAATGTCTCCCTTACAGTATAGAAGACAAAGAAATGGTCTCAGATGAAATAATTGTTGCAAAAAAAAAATAAATTTATGCATGTGTTTTAAAAATTCTATTACTGAACAAAAGTACCTTTAAAGAAATTAAATCATTAAAATTTTTTTATGTTTATTCATTTTTGAAAGACAGAGGGAGACAGAGCACAACCAGGGTGGGGCAGAGAGAGAGAGGGGGACACAGAATCTGAAGCAGGGCTCTGCTCTGAGCGGTCAGCACAGAGCCTGATGCGGGACTTGAAATCACAAACCGTGAGATCATGACCTGAGCCAAAGTAGGACGCTCAACCGACTGAGCTACCCAGGTGCCCCAAGAAATTAAATCATTTTAAAGTTAAGCACAAAAAGAATTAAAGTATCTAAATAAGTAATAATTTGTCGTGCATTTTTATGTCAAAAAATACCCATCTTTTGTATGAGAACAGTGCTTTGTTTCTTTTTATTTCATATAGTTACTTAAATAGTACAAATAATGTTTCTGAGTTAGTTCTTAATTTTAAGCACAGCATCAAATATACTCTAATATTTTGTTTTAATCCCAGAAAATTATAAAATTCTCATTTTCAAAAGTAAATTATAGCAAAGAGAATAACACAAATTTAATGTTTTAACTCTTATATCTGGCAGTTCCCAAAATACTTACCTATTCAATCTTGGAAAGTTCACCTCAAAATTGTGTTTGGAAATTTACAATTGTCATTAATCACATTTACTTTAAATCATTCTAATTTTCTTTGTTGTTTTACCTGAGAACTTTTGAAGTCTGTTTTTCAATTAATATCTTCCCTTTGTCAGCCACATATCCATATGCCGTATGAACCCGTAATGCCAAAACACATGGAATAACGTCTCCCCAAAAAGTTAGAGCCATAAACTCAAATTCTCGAATAAAAACTATAGGTCAATACACTGTATAAGGTTGACAATGTTGCCTATGTACCAAAGCATAATTTTTAACCATCCTTAGTCCATGCTGCGGGTAGTCTCTCATCAGACGCTTTGAACCATTTACAAAAGACATATAAAATAATATTAACACATAAGTATGTTTAATTTTTTTCTTACATATTAAGGATTTTTTCATGTGACATTCATTAACATTTCACAGGATGCTGGTGTTCCCTGAGTCACAATGAAAGAAATGCCAGCCTAGAGTAAAACTCACACTGACAGCACACACAGTGTAATGCAAAATGAATAGAATTTATACTTAGGCAGACCTTTGTGCTAAGACACTCTCCTTTTGGCTTCCTAGAATATTGTGGACTTTACTTAAAAACAAGAAAATAGCAGCATCCAGCTTTAGAAGGTGGGGACAAAATAGTTGCTTAGTAAACATTAGCTTGTTCCCTTTCACCCTGCCCCCCAACCCCTATGTCTTCCTCTTTGGGGACTACATCAATTAGAACTCTTGGTTGCAAGTGAAAGAAAATACAACCAACTCACTTAGGCTGAAAGGGAATTTATTGGCTCACATAGAAGAGCAAGCCTGGATTCAGGGCCCAGAAAATATAATTAGGAGTTGGTTTTTCTCCATCTCTTTACTCTGCCTTCTGTCATATTGGCTTCAGCATCAAGCGTCACATGGTAGCAAGAGGTTGCCTGGAGCTCCAGCCCCAAATTCTCTCAGGTTTCAAGGCCTAACAGAAAAGAATGAACAACTCTTTCCTGGGAATTTTCAAGTGAGTTTTACTTTAGTTCTGGGTCTTTACTTTAGTTCTGGGTTTTACTTTAGTTGGGTCTTATGCTGGAGACTTGACCAATGACTAGGGGTGGGTCCAAGATCCTGTGTTCCACCTCAGGAATGGTGTGTGTGTGTGTGTGTGTGTGTGTGTGTGTGTGTGTGGTGTCAGGGGATGAGCTAATTCCCCAAAAGGAATTCAGATGATAGTTCTGGGCAATAAAAAACAGCAGATATCCACTATAGATCCTCTCTTACCAATCCAGAGTCATGCATGCTTCAAATAGAAATCTTCCCTACCCATTAAAAACAATGATATCCCTAAAATCTTCTATCTGGTTGCCTCAGAATCTTTAGGGGATTGCACCCTGTCAATTATTTAGTTATTTAAAGTCTCTTTTATCTTTCTACTATAGTTTTCGCGCTTTAGATTCAGTCCAAGGTTGCTTTCTTGACATACCCAAAACCTCTCCCCCACCAAATCTTCACTCCAGTCTAGAATTTGTGTCTTCCTTCTGAGCTCACAAAGCATCCAGACATCCTAGGACACATCACACTGCATTACATTAATCGCCTGGCTAGTTGCATGTGTCTCCTCTATCCTGTGTTTGATTTACTCTTGGTCCTTATTGTCTAGCAGGAAAACTGCCACAGAAGAATCACTTAATAGAGATTTGCTAAAGCAATAAAGGAATTAATCAGATAATCAGTCAATGAGTACATAGGTATCACAGAAGAAACCTCCAAAATGTGACCCTCCTGGATTATGTTGTAGACAACTAACTTCAGTTTCAGTGTTAGATAAGTAAAGGTACAAATTTCAGTTTTATGCTCCAGGTCATTTCTCTTGGAGTATAAATATCCAGAATGGCCTTACAGAGTTAGAGTGAGTCTTTCTCTCCTTCTGCATCTGTCTCTCTGTC
Organism: Panthera uncia; assembly: GCF_023721935.1. Classification (NCBI taxonomy): domain Eukaryota; kingdom Metazoa; phylum Chordata; class Mammalia; order Carnivora; family Felidae; genus Panthera; species Panthera uncia. The sequence continues at coordinate 32,551,433 of NC_064812.1, forward strand.
TCTTTCTGTCTTTGTCACTAATACATAAGCACACACACGTACATATACAAGCACTCCTACACATATGTAATAGTAAATTTCCCTAAGAGCATGGTTAATTCAAAATTTATATAATACAGCTTTTATTTTTGATGGGTTTTTAAATATAATCTTAAGTGATGAGCTACTCTGAGAAGGCAGTGGCCACATTTTTACTACAGGAAAATCTCTAGATACAGCAATTTTTCTGACAATTTATTTGACTACAAAGTATCTGGCTGGCTTCAGAGAGAGAAAAAAATGATCCAGAGTTTTCAACAGAAGGAACTTCTAAAGGTAGATGAAGCCAACGCATTTCAAGGAAAAAAAAAAAAAAGTAGATTAGCCAACGGTGAAATCTCTGCAGTCCCAGGGAGATTTCTCCTCCCTTGAATTTTGCTGAAGCGAGTTTTTCATCAATTATTCCCATGAAAGTTTAAAAGTGCTGTGGGTAATATAATTCTCACTCTTAAAGGCAAAAGTTCTTTTTTAAGTATAATTTTAAAACCTATTTTTAAAAATACACAAGCCATGCCTGAGTGCAATTTCATCGTTAAAAAATTGCAACACTGTATGTAAGTATGTAGAATTTTCAAAACACTGTTTTTAACCTGTCTCTTTACTTCCACACTGGTAATTGCTTCTAATTGTTTGTATCTTTCCAGACATTTAAAACAGTCTCACATACTATTCTTCATAAAATCTCCCCAGTTTCCTTCCCGTGAATTTCCTCTCCTCCTCAACTGATCGTTTGGCCAGAGAGCACTTCCTATAGCACCTGCCTCTCTCCTGGAATCCAAGCCTTCCTACAAGTATCTTCTAACAGCCAGGGGCAGCATGAAGCACAAGCTCAGTCAGCTAGATGTGAGCTCCCGGGACTCTGAGCAGTAAGTGAGGAAACCAAGGAATCAGGAATTTTGAGAGTCAGAATCCTCCCAGTAGCAGCAACAGAGGTGATGACAGTTGTGGCAGCTGTGGTGACACCCTGGCCAGGCTATTCCTGCACAAATGTCTTACAACATTTGCTTCCTGATTTCTTTCTAAGCTTCCTTGTTTCCTGGTGTTTCCACTGCCTTCCTCCTTCTCCCATTGATTCTGTAAGTTGTTGTGCTTCTAAAGCATGTAGACGGAAGTTCTGTAAATTCTACTGTGTCTGTTATTGAAAATGTAGACCAACTTTCTTTACGTTATTCTTTTTTTTTTAATTTTTTATGTTTATTTATTTTTGAAAGAGAGAGAGAGAGAGAGAGAGAGAGAGAGAGAGAGAGAAGCGTGAGTGGGGGAGGAGCAGAGAGAGAGACACACACACACAATCCAAAGCAGGCTCCAGGTTCTGAGCTGTCAGCACAGAGCCCAATGTGGGGCTCAAACCCATGAACTGCAAGATCATGACCTGAGCTGAAGTCATAGGCTTAACTGACTGAGCCACCCAGGCGCCCCTGGGATATTCTAATACATGTTTTTCCATCTTTTAAACTTATTTTTTTAAGTATTTTAGATGTATCCTTTATGATTATAACTATTCAGAGTTACATTCTATTGAATTTTTGAAAGCCAAATGTGAGAATTTCTAACTTTTAATAGAAATTCTTTCAATCATCTTCTTTAATTCTCTTCTTTTTTCAAATATACTCAAATAGTTTCCTATTTTTAAAACTCAATGCATCAACCTGACAACGGGCATTTATGAAAAACCTGCAGCTAACATTTTAATTAATGATGAGAGATTGAAAATTTTCCCACCAAGATCAAGAATAAGACAAAGATGCCTACTTTCACCATAGCTCTTCAACATTATATAGGAAGTCCTAGATAGAGTGATTAGATAAGAAAAAGAAGAAAGGGTATTCTAATTGTAAAATGAGGAGAAGAAGGGGGAGGAGGAGGAGGAGGAGGAAGAGGAGGAGGGGGAACAGAACTATATCTATAGATGCTATGATCCTATACAGTATACGGAAAATCTCAAAGAACTCACAAGAAAGAGCTAATAAATGAATTCAGCAAAGTTACAGGGTATAAGACCAACCCACAAAAATCAGTAGTTTTTGTATATACCAGCAACAAACAATAAAAAAAAAAAACTAAGAATGCAATTTCATTACAATAGTATCCAAATGAATAAAATATCTCAGAATAAATTTAGCTAAAAAGGTGAAATTTGAAAATTTATTGCAAAGCTACAGTAATCAAACTAGTATGGTACTGGCACAGAAATAGACACATAAGTCAATGAACCAGAACAGAAAACCCAGAAATAAACTCACAATTATATGATGAATTAAATATCAACAAAGCAGGAAAAAAAATATGCAATGGGAAAAAGACAGTCTTTTTAACAAATGGTGTTGGAAAAACTGTATGCAATTCATGCAAAAGAATGAAACTTGATCACTTTCTTACACCAGACACAAAAACAAACTCAAATGAATTGAAGACCTAAATGTGAGACCTGAAACCATTAAAATGCTAAAAAGGAGCACAGGCAGAAATATCTCTGACATAGGCTACAGCAACATTTTTCTAGTTATGTCTCCTGAGGCAGGTGAAATAAAAGCAAAAATAGATTATTGAGTCTACATCAAAATAAAAAGCTTCTGTACAGTGAAGGAAACAATTGACAAAACTAAAAGGCAGCCTACTAAATGGGAGAAGATATTTGCAAATGACTTATCCAATAAAGGGTTAGTATCCAAAATATATACAGAACTGATACAACTCAACACCCAAAAAACAAAAAAGTTCAATTAAAAATGGGCAGAAGACAAGAACATTTTTCCAAATGACAAACAGAAGGCCAACAGACACATGAAAAGATGCTCAACATCACTCATCATCATGGAAATGCAAATCAAAACTACAATGAGATATCATCTTGTATCTGTCAGAATGGCTAAAATAAAAAACACAAGAAACAAGTGTTGGTGAGGATGTGGAGAAAAAGGAACTCTTGTGTACAGCTGGTGGGAATGCAAACTGGTACGGCCACTGTGAAAAACAGGAAAGAACGTCCTCAAAAAGTTAAAAATAGAACTATACTATAATGCAGTAATCAACTACTGGGTATTTACTGCAAACATACAAATGCACCAATTCAAAGGCATGCATATACCCCTATGGATGCCCCCATGTTTATAGCAGCATTATCAACAATAGCCAAATTGTAGAAAGAGCCCAATGTCCATTGACTGATGAGTGGATAAAGAAGATGTGGTATCTATGTATCTATGTATCTATCTATGTATCTATCTATCTACCTACCTACCTACCTATCTACAATGGAATACTACTCAGCCATAAAAAAGAATGAAATCTTGCCATTTGCGATGACATGGATGGACCTAGAGACTATTATGCTAAGCAAAATAAGCCAGTCATAGAAAGACAAATACCATATGATTTCACTCATAAGTGGAATTTAAGAAACCAAACAAATGAACATGGGGGAGATATAACATACACTATATGTTAACTAACTGGACTTTAAATAAAAACTTTAAATAATAATAATAATAAAAAGAACAACAACAATAATGTCAATTGTAGCTCAATTTATACAATTTAAAATAAATAAATAATAATTTTAAGAAAAGAAGCAAAGAAAAAGAGAGAGAGAGAAACCAAGAAATAAACTCAACTATAGAAAATAAATATGATAGGGATTAAGGAGTGCACTTCTTGTGATGAGCACCAGGTGATGTATGGAATTGTTGACTCACTATATTGTACCTGAAACTAATATGACACTGTATGTTAACTGTACTGGAATTAAAAATTTAAAAATAAACTAAAATGGGAAGAAGAAATAGAATTGAGAGTTTTGAAATTAATTTATACGTCTATGGTCAATTGTTTTTTTATGAGTGCCAAGCCCATTCAACGGGGAAAGGATATTCTCCAACAGATCGTGCTAGGACAATAATTTAAATATGAGATCTAAAAACCTGAAGCTTCTGGGAGAAAACATAGGGGAAACCTTTGCAATCTTGGATTTGGTGGTGAACTCTTAGAAAAAATTGCTGATTTGAACTTTGTTATTGATGTATTTTTTTCCTTAGTAGGCAATTTTTTTTTTTTAATATATGAAATTTATTGTCTAATTGGTTTCCATACAACACCCAGTGCTCATCCCAAAAGGTGCCCTCCTCAATACCCATCACCCACACTCCCCTCCCTCCCACCCCCCATCAACCCTCAGTTTGTTCTCAGTTTTTAACAGTCTCTTAAGCTTTGGCTCTCTCCCACTCTAACCTCTTTTTTTTTTTTTTTTTCCTTCCCCTCCCCCATAGGTTTCTGTTAAGTTTCTCAGGATCCACATAAGAGTGAAACCATATGGTATCTGTCTTTCTCTGTATGGCTTATTTCACTTAGCATCACACTCTCCAGTTCCATCCACGTTGCTACAAAAGGCCAGATTTCATTCTTTCTCATTGCCACGTAGTATTCCATTGTGTATATAAACCACAATTTCTTTATCCATTCATCAGTTGATGGACATTTAGGCTCTTTCCATAATTTGGCTATTGTTGAGAGTGCTGCTATAAACATTGGGGTACAAGTGCCCCTATGCATCAGTACTCCTGTATCCCTTGGGTAAATTCCTAGCAGTGCTATTGCTGGGTCATAGGGTAGGTCTATTTTTAATTTTCTGAGGAACCTCCACACTGCTTTCCAGAGCAGCTGCACCAATTTGCATTCCCACCAACAGTGCAAGAGGGTTCCCGTTTCTCCACATCCTCTCCAGCATCTATAGTCTCCTGATTTCTTCATTTTGGCCACTCTGACTGGCGTGAGGTGATATCTGAGTGTGGTTTTGATTTGTATTTCCCTGATAAGGAGCGACGTTGAACATCTTTTCATGTGCCTGTTGGCCATCCGGATGTCTTCTTTAGAGAAGTGTCTATTCATGTTTTCTGCCCATTTCTTCACTGGGTTATTTGTTTTTCGGGTGTGGAGTTTGATGAGCTCTTTATAGATTTTGGATACTAGCCCTTTGTCCGATATGTCATTTGCAAATATCTTTTCCCATTCCGTTGGTTGCCCTTTAGTTTTGTTGGTTGTTTCCTTTGCTGTGCAGAAGCTTTTTATCTTCATAAGGTCCCAGTAATTCACTTTTGCTTTTAATTCCCTTGCCTTTGGGGATGTGTCGAGTAAGAGATTGCTACGGCTGAGGTCAGAGAGGTCTTTTCCTGCTTTCTCCTCTAGGGTTTTGATGGTTTCCTGTCTCACATTCAGGTCCTTTATCCATTTTGAGTTTATTTTTGTGAATGGTGTGAGAAAGTGGTCTAGTTTCAACCTTCTGCATGTTGCTGTCCAGTTCTCCCAGCACCATTTGTTAAAGAGACTGTCTTTTTTCCATTGGATATTCTTTCCTGCTTTGTCAAAGATGAGTTGGCCATACGTTTGTGGGTCTAGTTCTGGGGTTTCTATTCTATTCCATTGGTCTATGTGTCTGTTTTTGTGCCAATACCATGCTGTCTTGATGATGACAGCTTTGTAGTAGAGGCTAAAGTCTGGGATTGTGATGCCTCCTGCTTTGGTCTTCTTCTTCAAAATTACTTTGGCTATTCGGGGCCTTTTGTGGTTCCATGTGAATTTTAGGATTGCTTGTTCTAGTTTCGAGAAGAATGCTGGTGCAATTTTGATTGGGATTGCATTGAATGTGTAGATAGCTTTGGGTAGTATTGACATTTTGACAATATTTATTCTTCCAATCCATGAGCAGGGAATGTCTTTCCATTTCTTTATATCTTCTTCAATTACCTTCATAAGCTTTCTATAGTTTTCAGCATACAGATCTTTTACATCTTTGGTTAGATTTGTTCCTAGGTATTTTATGCTTCTTGGTGCAATTGTGAATGGGATCAGTTTATTTGTCTTTCTGTTGCTTCATTGTTAGTGTATAAGAATGCAACTGATTTCTGTACATTGATTTTGTATCCTGCAACTTTGCTGAATTCATGTATCAGTTCTAGCAGACTTTTGGTGGAGTCTATCGGATTTTCCATGTATATCATGTTGTCTGCAAAAAGCGAAAGCTTGACTTCATCTTTGCCAATTTTGATGCCTTTGATTTCCTTTTGTTGTCTGATTGCTGATGCTAGAACTTCCAGCACTATGTTAAACAACAGCGGTGAGAGTGGGCATCCCTGTCGTGTTCCTGATCTCAGGGAAAAAGCTCTCAGTTTTTCCCCATTGAGGATGATGTTAGCTGTAGGCTTTTCATAAATAGCTTTTATGATCTTTAAGTATGTTCCTTCTATCCCGACTTTCTCAAGGGTTTTTATTAAGAAAGGGTGCTGGATTTTGTCAAAGGCCTTTTCTGCATCGATTGACAGGATCATATGGTTCTTCTCTTTTTTTTTGTTAATGTGATGTATCACGTTGATTGATTTGCGAATGTTGAACCAGTCCTGCATCCCAGGAATGAATCCCACTTGATCATGGTGAATAATTCTTTTTATATGCTGTTGAATTCAATTTGCTAGTATCTTATTGAGAATTTTTGCATCCATATTCATCAGGGATATTGGCCTGTAGTTCTCTTTTTTTACTGGGTCTCTGTCTGGTTTAGGAATCAAAGTAATACTGGCTTCATAGAATGAGTCTGGAAGTTTTCCTTCCCTTTCTATTTCTTGGAATAGCTTGAGAAGGATAGGTATTATCTCTGCTTTAAACGTCTGGTAGAACTCCTCTGGGAAGCCATCTGGTCCTGGACTCTTATTGGTTGGGAGATTTTTGATAACCGATTCAATTTCTTCGCTGGTTATGGGTCTGTTCAAGCTTTCTATTTCCTCCTGATTGAGTTTTGGAAGAGTGTGAGTGTTTAGGAATTTGTCCATTTCTTCCAGGTTGTCCAGTTTGTTGGCATATAATTTTTCATAGTATTCCCTGATAATTGTTTGTATCTCTGAGGGATTGGTTGTAATCATTCCATTTTCATTCATGATTTTATCTATTTGGGTCAACTCCCTTTTCTTTTTGAGAAGCCTGGCTAGAGGTTTGTCAATTTTGTTTATTTTTTCAAAAAACCAACTCTTGGTTTCGTTGATCTGCTCTACAGTTTTTTTAGATTCTATATTGTTTATTTCTGCTCTGATCTTTATGATTTCTCTTCTTCTGCTGGGTTTAGGCTGCCTTTGCTGTTCTGCTTCTATTTCCTTTAGGTGTGCTGTTAGATTTTGTATTTGGGATTTTTCTTGCTTCTTGAGATAGGCCTGGATTGCAATGTATTTTCCTCTCAGGACTGCCTTCGCTGCGTCCCAAAGCGTTTGGATTGTTGTATTTTCATTTTTGTTTGTTTCCATATATTTTTTAATTTCTTCTCTAATTGCCTGGTTGACCCACTCATTCGTTAGTAGGGTGTTCTTTAACCTCCATGCTTTTGGAGGTTTTCCGGACTTTTTCCTGTGGTTGATTTCAAGCTTCATAGCATTGTGGTCTGAAAGTATGCATGGTATAATTTCAATTCTTGTAAACTTATGAAGGGCTGTTTTGTGACCCAGTATATGATCTATCTTGGAGAATGTTCCATGTGCACTCGAGAAGAAAGTATATTCTGTTGCTTTGGGATGCAGAGTTCTAAATATATCTGTCAAGTCCATCTGATCCAATGTATCATTCAGGGCCCTTGTTTCTTTATTGACTGTGTGTCTAGATGATCTATCCATTTCTGTAAGTGGGGTGTTAAAGTCCCCTGCAATGACCACATTATTATCAATAAAGTTGCTTATGTTTATGAGTAATTGTTTTATATATTTGGGGGCTCCGGTATTCGGCGCATAGACATTTATAATTGTTAGCTCTTCCTGATGGATAGACCCTGTGATTATTATATAATGCCCTTCTTCATCTCTTGTTACAGCCTTTAATTTAAAGTCTAGTTTGTCTGATATAAGTATGGCTACTCCAGCTTTCTTTTGGCTTCCAGTAGCATGATAAATAGTTCTCCATCCCCTCACTCTCAATCTAAAGGTGTCCTCAGATCTAAAATGAGTCTCTTGTAGACAGCAAATAGATGGGTCTTGTTTTTTTATCCATTCTGATACCCTATGTCTTTTGGTTGGCGCATTTAATCCATTTACATTCAGTGTTATTATAGAAAGATACGGGTTTAGAGTCATTGTGATGTCTGTATGTTTTATGCTTGTAGTGATGTCTCTGGTACTTTGTCTCACAGGATCCCCCTTAGGATCTCTTGTAGGGCTGGTTTAGTGGTGACAAATTCCTTCAGTTTTTGTTTGTTTGGGAAGACCTTTATCTCTCCTTCTATTCTAAATAACAGACTTGCTGGATAAAGGATTCTCGGCTGCATATTTTTTCTGTTTAGCACACTGAAGATATCGTGCCAAGCCTTTCTGGCCTGCCAAGTTTCAAAAGAGAGATCAGTCACGAGTCTTATAGGTCTCCCTTTATATGTGAGGGCACGTTTATCCCTTGCTGCTTTCAGAATTTTCTCTTTATCCTTGTATTTTGCCAGTTTCACTATGATATGTCCTGCAGAAGATCGATTCAAGTTACGTCTGAAGGGAGTTCTCTGTGCCTCTTGGATTTCAATGCCTTTTTCCTTCCCCAGTTCAGGGAAGTTCTCAGCTATAATTTGTTCAAGTACCCCTTCAGCACCTTTCCCTCTCTCTTCCTCCTCTGGGATACCAATTATGCGTATATTATTTCTTTTTAGTGTATCACTTAGTTCTCTAATTTTTCCCTCATACTCCTGGATTTTTTTATCTCTCTTTCTCTCAGCTTCCTCTTTTTCCATAACTTTATCTTCTAGTTCACCTATTCTCTCCTCTGCCTCTTCAATCCGAGCTGTCGTCGTTTCCATTTTGTTTTGCATTTCGTTTAAAGCGCTTTTCAGCTCCTCGTGACTGTTCCTTAGTCCCTTGATCTCTGTAGCAAGAGATTCTCTGCTGTCCTGTATACTGTTTTCAAGCCCAGCGATTAATTTTATGACTATTATTCTAAATTCACTTTCTGTTATATTAATTAAATCCTTTTTGATCAGTTCATTAGCTGTTATTTCCTGGAGATTCTTCTGAGGGGAATTCTTCCGTTTGGTCATTTTGGATAGTCCCTGGAGTGGTGAGGACCTGCAGGGCACTTCCCCTGTGCTGTGGTGTATAACTGGAGTTGGTGGGCGGGGCCGAAGTTCGACCTGATGTCTGCCCCCAGCCCACTGCTGGGGCCACAGTCAGACTGGCGTGTGCCTTCTCTTCCCCTCTCCTAGGGGCGGGATTCACTGTGGGGTGGCGTGGCCCGTCTGGGCTACTTGCACACTGCCAGGCTTGTGGTGCTGGGGATCTGGCGTATTAGCTGGGGTGGGTAGGCAAGGTGCACGGGGGCAGGAGGGGCAGGCTTAGCTCGCTTCTCCTTAGGTGATCCACTTCAGGAGGGGTCCCTCTTCCGTGGGCCTCTCATCTGCGCTTGGCTCCAGAGACTCCGTTCTGTTAATCCTCTGGCGGTTTTCTGGGTTATTTAGGTAGGTGTAGGTGGAATCTAAGTGATCAGCAGGATGCGCGGTGAGCCCAGCGTCCTCCTACGCCGCCATCTTCCCTCTCTCCAGTAGGCAATTTTTTAATGACTTTGATCTTCTACAGTTGATCACTGATATAGAATGATCTCTCATCAGAACCATTAGCTCAACGAGGAAATGAAAAACGTGTTAAAGTTGAGAATCATTTTAACAAGTGATTAATGCTCATCTTAAACATTTTACTTAAACTCAAATATATAAATCTGTATTATTTGGTAAATTTTTGATGTGGCACAAGGCCTTTCCGTTGACATGGGTCTGCTGGTCAAATTTTCATGTAATCTTTCATGAGCGACACATACTGGATTATCTACCATTTCCAATTTCAGTGTCTTTATAGTGCAGGTAAGAACTTTAAGACATTGTTGGAAGTGTTTCTGTTTACCGCATTCCAGATATTTATTACTTTTAGCCCCTGTTTTACAGTTCTTGTCCCTACACCTAATTTCACATCTACCTTTTAAAGTGGCATGTCTTGGGGCGCCTGGGTGGCTCTGTCGGTTAAGCGTCCGACTTCAGCTCATGTCACGATCTTGGGGTCCGCGAGTTCGAGCCCCGCGTCGGGCTCTGGGCTGATGGCTCGGAGCCTGGAGCCTGCTTCCGATTCTGTGCCTCCCTCTCTCTCTGCCCCTCCCCCGTTCATGCTCTGTCTCTCTCTGTCTCAAAAATAAATAAATGTTAAAAAAATTAAAAAAAAAATAAAGTGGCATGTCTTTATAGAGTCTCCCCAAAGCATTCAATTTAGTTTTTCTTGATGCAATCTTTGTTTTATATTGATATTTTATTGGTTGGGATAATTAATGTAACATACACAACTCTCTTTTACAGTTATAGATGAAACACAACTCTCTCAGAACAGAATTCCATCAGTGGGCATCAGAGTGATTCCCATGTGATATAACATGTGGTCACTTCCTAGTAGAACATTTATCTACTGAGCCAGTCAAGAGAACTGATCCAGTTAAGAGGACTTCTGCTTTGTTTCTCTTATTCAGAACTCACTGTGCCACTTCCTCCACATTCTCCACAGTCATGATCTCCACAATCATGATTCTCCACAATCATGTCTTTTTCAATTCTGGATGCCTCTGTTGTATGTTACCCGGAGATATTTCTTCTATCTATTCTCACAATCAAGGAATCCTAGATGTGTGTTGTCGATTTCCATTTCTTCCCATTTCCTTATTCTCCTCCCACCCGTGTCCAGCTATCATTTAAGCAGTCGACTGAGTTTTCTATTTCAATGATACATATTTTTTCTTTACTCTCAGATGTTCGACTTCATTCTTTTTCAAGTCTAATGTTTTGTTATAGTATCCTTGTTTTTACTGAGATTTCTATTCCTTCTTTTCTCTCTTTAATTATTTAAAATAACTTAAAAAATAATAGTCTTTTTGAAATTATTTAGTTTTCTCCTGTTCATGAGGTGCTAATGCAAAGTTTTGTTAGATCTGCTTACTCCCCTCATTGCAGTTGTTTCCGTAAGTGACTAAGGCAAAGGTTTCTGAGACCAAGACTGTCAGTGGTCTTAGCCTGGCCATAGAATTCTATACGGTTGTTCAAGCACAGTGAAAAATCTGCCCTTCAACTTTACTCTCATTTCCCCCCAAAAGGAAAGAGATATTGTTGACCATATGGCTAGCAGTTTCACTTTAAAGAAGGCAATTTATCAATAAAATAGAACTTAAACCTGAAAATATTTTTTTGGCTGTCTCCATTACTTAAAATATAGATGATTAATAGACTTCACCTCCAAGCCCTTATAATAGACTTTTAAAATATGTATGCATTATGTATATATGTATGGATGGATGTCCACAACTAGATAGACAGAAAGCTCCTCAGATACTTTGGAAGGACAATAAATAGAATGTTCCTGATCCCTTTTTCACGGAGCTCCTTTTTTCCCCTCTAAAAGTTTCTGTCAGAAGCTCAATTCCAGCTCTTTGTCTCGTTTGGTCACAGGCTGTCCCTGTGCATCCAAAAGTGTGAAAACATTGGTGTTCTTAGGTAAAGTCCATATGGGTTATTATTACCAACTTCATGTTGGATTTTAGTTCTCTATTTCTGGAAACTGATGATTTTTTTTATTTCATGTGTGTGTGTCTATTTTTTTAAGTTGATTAGTATGTATTTGTTATTTTGTATCAGCATGGTTTTTTTGAGGAGGGTGGAGGGGTGAAAGGGGATAGCTACATCTGTTCACCATTTGGCTAAAAATCACTCTCGGAGAGATTTCTAAAAGTAAAATTTCTGGGTCAAAAAACACGTGCATTTGAATTTTTGAACTGCTGATAAGTTTCCTTCCCCCCCAAAGATGTGCTAATATGCCCTCCCTTCTATTGTGCCTAAATGTGCCTATTGCCCGCACACTTTTGAAAGTACCATGAATTAAAGTTTTGGAACAAAATTCTCTCGTGCTCTGCTATTTAATTTTACTTTTCCTTATCCTACAGCTTTGAGAATCTCTTCACTTTTATTTGCATTTATGTTTATTCTGTGATTGCCTGTTCATATTCTTTCTGAAAGGCTACCATTCTTTTTAACTATTCTGTTTCCTTCACCTCATTGGATAAGCCATAAATAATAATTACTGATGATCGTGATATTACCTCATTCTCTACCGACGTATAATTAGCAAGAGGTAAGCAGTGCCATTTCCATTTTATAAGGATGACTTTATACCCTGGAAATAGAAGTTAAGTGATTCAACAATTATGTTCAAGGTCACAGAGCTATGTAATTCCGAAATGAAACCCAGGAGTGTGGTGCCGGTGTTGATGATCTAAAAATCTTACCCTGCATAATGAAGCTAGCCCTGAAGCTCATCCTAAACTATGTGCAAAGAAATTTTAAAAAGAGGCAACTTAATTCGGAGTTGGGGTTAAGTGGGATTTCATAAGAGAATTTCAAGATCTTTTCTCTCCAACAGAGAATTTTACCCTCTTAGGAGTTGGAACCTATGGACGTGGAGACTTCTTTCTAGCTGTAAGAGAATGTGGTAAACTGAGGAAGTTTGATGACCACTGTTCAGTGTTATTTAATGAAAGGTTTAGATTAATTGGCTATTACAAAAGACGCCCCCAAATGAAAAATCTATTTCTTGTCCACGTTTCCTAGCAATAATGACTTCCAGCCCCACCTTTTGTGCTCTGAGGCTCTGAAGTCTGCGTTAGTAAGAAAACTTTGAAAATAGGAGGTATTAAGCCGCCTAAATAAGCCAACCAAAGGAATAGTTAGTACCGAAAGCTAAGAAAAGACTCCTTGCTCACCATCTCCTTCCCAAAAGTGTAATTCATTATTTTTGTTCAATAAATATTTATTAAAGCCAGAAGTTAAAGTGGATATATAAAAACCTACCAGGTGGCAGGTTACAGTAGTTTAAAAGGACAGATGAAAGGGAGTCCTTTGGTGCTTAGAACGGCATCCATTGTCATAATTAGCAAATGTTAGCTTGAGAGCTCAAAATTTAAATAGAATATGATCTTTCCTATGATGACCCCTGCCCCCATCTTTGAAGGTACTCTTGGAGTCTGACCACTGCCAGGCATTAGTTAGACCAATTGTCTCAACCTTTTCAACTGAATAATCTTTTCACTACAAGGCATCTACAATATGCCTTTCATGTGTGGAAAGAAAATTCATGCTCAACCCGTAAAAACCTAACAGATGGTGCAGTAATTTGTATATACATACATGCATGCAGGATATATTCTGGAGAATGAATCAGATTCATGTTATACCTATTTAAACGTTTGATTATATTTAATTTTAATTCATTTATTCATAGTTTTAACCTCTGTAAGAACATCCATTATTTAAATTATTAGACAGGTAAACTGCGTCAACAAAACTGCAGCATTTAATGTGGAAGATAACTGACATGCATGAAGTCATTGTATTAAAATATTGGTTTTCCTATTGTTTTGCACAGATGGTGCTAGTAATTAATATTATGCTATTTTTTCATCAGGGGGATTCCCTGTTGACAAAATTCACATAGTATACAATAAATTGCTACATTATGCCATCTGAATAGATGATGTGTGGTTTATAGATTTATTAATAGTAATATATTATTTCAGATGCAAATTATATAATGCTCCTAATGGTCAATGTATTATTAAATTTAATAAATCGGGCAAAGTGATCTATTCTAAAAAATTTCCTTAACTGTATATTTAATCATAGTTGTGTAACAAATGTGTTCCATGCCATCTGGTCTGAAAACAGTAGCAATTTTGATATAGAGGTACTTACATGATTAAAAGAAACAAGGAACAGCAAAACCTAACACTTTAAATAGGCTTTTCTGAAGGGGGCATCTCTCCTGAGTGGCCAATAGACACATTCTTTGCCATACCACAGAATGCTAGGGAACCTCAGTAGTATGGTTATAGATGAATACATAATTTTTGAAACAAGTTTAAAAACCCTTCACTTTATAAGCCAGACTCTATTTAGCAAAAATTCTTAATAAGCTTATTAATCACATGAAGAGAAAGAAAAGTTCTATCATTTCCATCTGGATAAGTCATTCAGCGGGACCCTCAAACTGAGGGCCTTGAAAACGTATCTGAATTTTACTAGCACCTCCTACAGAGGGCATCAAAAGTGGAAAATTGATGTTAATAAATCTCTCCTTATGTCTCTTTTAGAGGGATGAAAATATAACAAGCTTGTTTCATTTCTGAAGGATTTTAAAATTATCATTCCTTAGTTCTAAAGTACCCTGAAAATGCTATTTTAAATTTACACTCAACTCTCAGAACAGCAAATTACTGGCCAGCGAAGTATCCATTAGCAAACAAGATTTTTAAAATGAGGAAACCCAGAGGTAAATAAAAGTCACAGTTTTTTCCAGGGCTTTACCCCCTACAATTAGGACTTGGTTAGAGCTCCTATGAGACCCTTCCCATCTTTCAGAGGGTTGTCTCTAGTTCTTAATATAGAAATATCTTAATTTAGCAGACAGCAGAATACAAGGACAACCTCAAAATCATCTCTTTTGATGGGATCTTGAAAGATAATACTCTTTCACATTACTGAGTGTCACCTTTCTAGGTTCATTGTTATTCACTTTTGTTTTATGAGGAAGCAGACTCATGTAGTCTAATGTGGGGGACTTAATACATGAGTATCTCTTCTTGTCTGAGGAGCAACCTTGGCAAATTCCCATGGACCGGAAAGGGTCTGGGTTTCAGAAGCATAGCATAGGGCTCCCTGCCTGCAGAGACACAGAGTTGGAAATGCAAAAGGAATTGAACAATGTGGAGTATCATTCTTTCTTAAAAATCAAGTATGCACCAGTATTTACACCCTTCCTCTTCAGTTCTGAAAACTAGTGGGGCATTCTAGAACTTGTGGGCCAAAAATGCAGCTCAGTCATTACTCCTAGCAGAAAAGTGACTCCTATCCATAGATTCACCCTGAAGGGGCTTTTTCTCTTTAAAATGTTCATTCTAGGGGTGCCTGCGTGGCTCAGTCAGTTAAGCGTTCGACTTGATTTTGACTCAGGTCAGGATCTCACAGTTGTGAGACTGAGCCCTGAGTTGGGCTCCATGCTGAGTGTGGAGCCTGTTTGAGATTCTCTCTCCCCCTCGCCCTCTGCTCCTACCTCTCTCTCTAAAGAAATGTTCATTCTATACTCATCATGAAAAGAATCTAAATCTCCTTTCATTTTAAAACTAAATACATGCTGTGCCATACAACACAATTTTTTAAAAGGCAGTGAAACTTATAATTACAAATATCCATGTCCTGATTCCTAGTCTCTCATTAATAAATCAGGCCTTTGGCATTGTTTGCCATGGCAAAACAAAACAAAACAAAAAACAAAAAAAAAAAAACCAACAAAAAAACCCAAATGCAACTGATCCCTTAAAATCCCCTGGTTTGAGGGGCGCCTGGGTGGCTCAGTCAGTTAAGCGGCCAACTTCAGCTCAGGTCATGATCTTGCGGTCCGTGAGTTCGAGCCCCGTGTCTGGGTCTGTGCTGACAGCTCAGAGCCTGGAGTCTGTTTCAGATTCTGTGTCTCCCTCTCTCTCTGACCCTCCCCCGTTCATGCTCTGTCTCTCTCTGTCTCAAAAATAAATAAATGTTAAAAAAATAATTAAAAAAAAATCCCCTGGTTTGAGAGTCAGCAACAATGTATGAAATTCTAGGTGAGAACATTAAAATTCAAATTGTGTGTAAACCCTAAAACGTCTTCTGGAGAAATAAGTTGCTTCAAAATTCATAATAACACCTCATGCAATACAAATGCTTTCTTGAGTAGTAAAAAAAAAATCTCTTAAAGGATAATTTATCATTTTAAATAATTAAAACATCTTCTTAACTTTTGATGTTTATATATATTATATATCATAATATATATATTACAATATAATATATATACATATATATGTGGAATACCAGTCCCAATTACAAATGAGTACACAGACTACCACTTACGAGAAAATCTTGCATTTGTCAGTCATATTTGTAGTAAAGAGAAAAAAGTCCATATTTTAGTTGATATTCTTTATGGAAATAAGGCAGCAATAAATTCTATGACCAATGTAAACTTTGAAGTGTTTTTCTAAATTAATTTTTATTCAAAAAATACTTCCAATAATAGTTTAGGGTAATTCAAGGATATTTGGGAAGAGAGATATTATTATGAATAATCTGTGAGTGTCTGTCACTTTTATGTCACAATAATATATGAAAGAACAAACTAGAAATAGGGCTGAATTGCATGTGAAACCACACATATGAGAAATCAGGATGAGGTTTCCAATAATCCAGTAATAGAGCTCATAGGAAATGTTTCAGGCAAATCTCTATTGTCCATTCTTTTTTTAAAAAATTATTTTTTAATGTTTATTCTTTGCAGAGAAAGAGAGAGAGGGAGGGAGGGAGGGAGGGAGGGAGGGAGAGAGAGAGAGAGAGAGAGAGAGAGAACCTGAAGCAGGCTCACTCCAGGCTCAGAGCTGTCAGCACAGAGCCCAACTGGGGGCTTGAACCCACAAAGCACGAGATCGTGACCTGACGGGAAGTCGGAACCTTAACTGACTAAGCCACCCAGGCACCCCATCTCTATTGTCCATTCTTAATGTGTCTATCTTTACACTTTCACCACAGTTCTTCATTCAGATTTGCTGACATCACCTACTGTCCTTGGTTTAATCATCTGCATGACAGGAAAAATATTTTATTAACCATTTATCAATCAGGCCTTCCATGTAAATACTTATATTGTTGACATTTCTTTTTTATCACCCTCACATTTCTTGTTGTGTATTTATTCTGACTTAGATTATGAGTATAGAAGTTATTTTAAAATTATTTTTGTTTTTGAAACTTTAAGGAACTTTGGAGACCATCAAAACTTCATCATTTTCAAAAGAGCAAAAGAAGTGTTTTGCTCAAGTTTCACACAAATAAATTGCAGCTAGGAGCCCTTTGAAACCCAAACACCTAAGCTCCTCTCGTTAAGTTTAAGGGACTTAAGGGACTATAACACAGCTCATGGCTTTGGTCTTATATGTGTTTATAGAAGCACAAATGAATTAAGCAACAAAGAAAAAAGAAAAAAGGAATGGGATGGAGAAAAGCAAGAAAAAAAGGAGGGAAGGAGAGAGGGAGGGAAGGAAGGAAGGGGGGAAGGAGTGAGGGAAGGAAAACTGGATTGAGAAAATAGAGCTTATAAAAAATAATACCAAAGGACATCTGATAAATTATAAGAATGAGGTCAAGATGCAAAAAGGCACCGTTTTGTACCGTATTTCAATTCAGATATGAATTGGCTAAACCTTCATTATTTACTTTGATTGAACACATACACTTAATTGTGTTTGTATGCACATACATACTTTTTTAATGAAAGAATAGATGTAGGACCCAGAAAATATTGGGTAAAAATAGGAAGGAAAAAGGGCATATTTTATATTTAAACAATTAACTAATGATCTGACAAATTTTTATAAACTGGAGTTATAGCCAGTTGTAAAAATAAAGTACAAGGAATGTATTTTGAATTATATAACTACTAGGATTTAATGTATTGACATAATGAAATGACTCATTTTGAAATACCACTGAGAACCTTGTCCAGTTATTCTCTTATTGACCCTCTAAGTTTTTGTCAAACGTATTATTTGTTTTCTCTAAATTGTTAATTTGTATAATCTATAAAACAGAATAAATATGGTGGCAAAAGTAAACACCAAAACTTATAGATGTTAGAAACCCACATTCAAATGTTTTTCATACTCAGAGCATGGCTCTGGAACCAGACTGCATCAGCTCAAATATTGTCACAACCATGTGACTTTAGTAAGTTACAGGATTACTCTGGCTTCAGTTTTTTCTTCTTTAGAAGGGGAAGGATAATACTACCCATATTCTAGAACTTGTGAAGTTCAAATAAATTAGAAAAGTATCGCGCTTAGGCTCACCTGGTATGTGACCTGCTACCAATAGATGTAAAAATTACTATTTGGATACTACTTGTATCAAAAGTAGAATGTTCCGAAGAAAACTTTTGTAATGTGAAATGGCAGAAAGCAAAGAAGGAATTACCATTAATTTACATGGAAAAACTTTTAGGGTTCCCAGATGCCAACAATAAACTCTCTTAGGCTTTTGTGGTACCTTAGGACACATCTTGGTAACGTATGCACCCAATAAGTCAAAGCACGGAAGCTCACAGAGTTCAAAGCTATGGCAGCTTTTGCTGGGATAATGAGGGGAGTTCCTGGGGGCGGAGCTTGGTGATACCACTCTCGCTGCTCAGGGTGCACTCAGCCTCTGTAACAGCTCGCTACAAAAACTCTGAGCACCATTTCTACCTTTTGGTCTTTCAGTTTCTTTCGGTGAGTGAAAACAGGTTCTAATGTAAGTCTTTCCTAAAAGCGAAGTGGCATAATGGGAACTTTTGAAAACTGGGGACTGCATGTATTGCGACATAATTTTACTACAATGGTTCTTTAAATGAAATAGTTTAGAGTGACCAAAATTATGATAACTTACATGAATACGAATTAAAGTAATGAGACTTGTTTAGATGGCTTAAATAAACAGGAGTAATTGTCTGGGCTCCTGGGTGGCTCAGTTAGTTAAGCTTCTGACTTCGGCTCAGGTCATGATCTCCCGGTTTGTGGGTTTGAGCCCCATGTGGGGTTCTGTGCTGACAGCTCAGAGCCTGCAGCCTGCTTCAGATTCTGTGTCTCTGTCTCTGCTCCTCCCCTGCTCGTGCTCTCTCTCTCTCTCTCTCTCTCTCAAAAATAAACATTAAAAAAACAAAACAAAACAGGGGTAATTGTCTTAAAGAAAGTTGATAATATTATCTTTTTCTTAATCTGGTAAGAATACCTGTCAATAATATTTAACTTGTATGCAACACAATACAAGTTAAAGGCAGGCAAAATAAATGATCATTTTGCCTTGGCACCTGATGAAACCAAACAACTTTTTCATTTAAGACATTGCCTTGAGTGTCATGAAAACTTGCCTTCTGCTTGCAGCCTTCTTTGCCTAAGTTATAAAAGAAAGGCATAAAATTATGTGTTTTCCTTCAACAAATATATTCATCATAATCTAGTTGACTTGTGTTTCAAAAGGTTCTTCGAGGAAATAACAGATTTTAATGAGCAGTGTATCTACACTGAAAAGTAACAGGTACAGCTAGAGGTCTTTACCCAAACAAAGAGTAAGACAACACTGCTTCTATTTCTTTTGACCTTTACAATTTTATTCTAAGACATTTACTTTGGTCTTATGTTTAGAAGTAAGCTATGTCTCCATTAACCACTAGCATGGTTAGAAGCAGTGGACCACTTACTATCGCAGCTAACCCTGCTGGTGCCCCTGCTCCATACCTTTTACTGGTTCACATGCCATTCCCTTCAACTCCTGTGGGTGTCACTGCCCTGGACTTGCTGTCAGCTTCTCCAAGTTACCCTTGGGCAACTGGAGCCCCCTCAGCCTGAGGTGCCTGGGAATTCCCTCATCCCCCACCTCTCTTGCTACAGGACAACCCACACTCAACAATGAAAGAGGAGGGGACACAAAAGCCCAGATCCTCGCATCAAGGGAGGGCAAACTCTATGAGGCAATGTATGCTCTTGTGCTCCCTTTGGGATCAGGCTGAGGTGAGACTTATCCCGGAGCCGCTTCCTTTTTAAAATTTATTTCCTGTCTATTTTGCTACATTCACTCCAGTCCAGATTTCTCCCAAGAGCAAAATTTAATAAACCACTTGCACATGAATCCTGTTCTCAGACTGTGCTTCTAGGAAACCCCCTTAAAACAGGAGCATAGAGGTGAAGCGGTACATGGAGAGTTAGAAATTCAGCACGACCCCTTAAGAGTGAGACTTTAGAAAAATTATCTAACATGCTAAGCCCCGATGTTCTCATATATAAAATGGCGATAATGACCCTTTATCTCTATCATGCATTGTTGTGATTCACAAATGGACATAAAGATACTTAAAAGGGTATGTGCAAATGTAAGCAGTTTTAGTTAGCACTCCTCATTTTTAAAAAAATTTCCTTTAAGATATAAAATACTTATTAAGGAAAAGCAATTGTCCCCACTTTGCACAGCAACCACTTTAAATTACTATTTCTATGTTTTCATACAATGTTAAATTGTGATTTTTTTTTTCTATTCTGATGGAATTGTGGTTTAAGCCCCAAAGCTGAATAGAAGAGATTTTAAATCACACGTGTGTTTAAAACAGTCATTAAGCTACTGAACTGGAGCTAAAACCTTTCTCCACAGCTCACAGGAGATGCAGAAGAATCAACCCACTAAATATCATAATGCTCTTCCCCATACCCACCCTCCAGTGCCTTGGCATCCAGTCTCAGGGTGCAGAGGCAGGAGAGTACAGAGGTTAGCTGAGAAATCTTCTCCCCCAACCCCCTCTCTTTGGCAATGGTCCACTACCTCTCCATGGAAGCCATCTAAGGTAGAGAATTCTAGAGGTTGATACTGTGCCTTGGTCCTTATCTGGATGCTTGCATATTTGGGAGTTTACTCCACTAGAGGGGTGCTGAGCATGGAGAGAGATTCCTGAGAGAGTAATATATGCCCTATATCTAGATAGTTCCAAAAGTAGAAGATTTACAGACACAGTCCTGCACCAAGGAGCAGGGGAGCTGCATTGCTGTGTAGAAAGGCAGAAGAAGGTCTTTGCTCCAGGTAGAGAGTCGTACAGTGGAAATCCAACAGGAGCTACTGATTCTCCATGGCATGGGTAGACCAGATGGAACTGCTGGAAGGGACCATCAGGAGAAAATGCCTACCTTTTTCTGAAGGAGATTTCAGTGAAGAAAGGAGCTGGATAAAAGCTAACCATGACCTCAAAAAATTATTTGTCACATAAGTCCTAAGCAGGATCTGAAGGAGCGAGAGCAAGGCAAAGAAAGCTTCCACACAAATGATTTAGAGCCAGTGATACAAGAGAACCCCACATCACTCCCTCTCCTTCCTTGCCGCCCCCTAAAACCTAAACTGTGTAGGAGCTAGACTCAAAAGAGAAGTGATAGGTTGGAAGGAATGAAACAGAACCCCTATCCCTTGAGAATCCTATGTGATAATGACTGATGCGATCAGCATGGGGCACATAAACACTCTGAAACGGATAGAGAATTTATAAAATGCACTGGACTCAATTTTAATAACAATGAATGACCAGAAATTTATGAAATCTGCCCAAATTTTCATTAAAGACACAGGACAGGAAAACTCCACAGAGCTGAGCTGGAAATGATTAAAAAGAATTAAGTCTTTCACAACTAAAAGGCACAACATAGGGAATATGGTCAGTGGTATTGTGATAGTGTTGTATAGTGACGGATGGTAGCTGCACTTGTGATGAGCATAGCATGATGTACAGAGTGGGTGAATCCCTATGTTGTACACCTGAAACTAATGTAGCATTGTGTGTCAACTATACTTCAATAAAAAGGCTTACATCAAATCATTTTATACTCTACTAGCTCAAACTCCTTAAAAAAAATTAGCTACATATCAATAGATAATTTGACCTACAAATTATCCAAATTTCATAAGACTGAAAAATATAACCAAGGTATAATAAGGTATACGGTGAGGGATCACAATGGAATAAGGAGTCCATTTAGGGGTTAAGAGAATGGGTTTTAATGTCAGACCGAATTGAATTGTAATCCCAGTTCTTAACTTACTAGCTGAGTGACCTGGGCGAGTTTCCTACACTCACGGAGCCTTGGTTTGCTGATCTGAAATTGTGCACCAAAGGGCAGATTGACGAATGAGAATTCATTGAGGTCTGCCACTCAAAGGCTGCACTCTGGTTTCATCCTGTCTGTTGCTGTTAGGTTTTTTCCTCCTGTAATAAACTATAGTTCAGACACTAAGATTTCCCTTCAGCTGATGATTTGCAGATTGTGCGGGCTCAGGGTTTAAAAAGAAAGAACAGAGGCTACAGACATTACTGCCTGAGGCTGGATCTGGCAAAATCCAGAGCTTCTAAGAGCACACAGGGCTGCACAAAGGCAGGAGTGGCCAGAAAAGGCAAGGATTCTGCTGGTGACTGGACAGACAAGGCAGTGAGAGCTTAGGAATGGCCTGCCTGCACCTCTCCATGCCTTTACCCTGCAACGCTGTGTCTGTCGAGAGTGGGCAGCCTTAAAGTGCCGAATGGGCTACCAGTACCCAAATTATTGTCCTGAATTACATGTAAAATTACAGACTGCTAAGGATGAAACTGTGTTCAGCAACCCTCCCTGACTTCTGCTGTGACCCTCCAAAGAAGACTTGGAAATAGATAAGTAAGCAGGAAGTAAACAGGATAAGTAAGCAGCACAACTGGTGGGAGAAAAATCTGGAAAAGGGACCATAAAGAAAGAGCTGTATATGCTTCTAGAAAACTCCTCATTCTATGCCATCAAATGAACCAAAGCTTTAAAACTCTTGTCACAAAATATCTGTTTAAAAACTTGCTGTTTCTGCTATTATTAGGATATTATATTCCCTTTAGATAGATTATGGCACTTGCCATAGAGGGACAGTCACTATTTTGAGTCAAGATAATTGGTCACTCAGGAGGGCCTGGGTGGCTCAGTCGGTTAAGCGTCTGACTTCGGCTCAGGTCATGATCTCATGGTTTGTGAGTTCAAGCCCCGCGTCAGGCTCTGTGCTGACAGCTCAGAGCCTGGAGCCTGCTTCGGATTCTGTGTCTCCTCCTCTCTCTGCCCCTCCCATGCTCATGCTCTGTCTCTCTCTGTCTTTTAATCATAAACAAACATTTAAAAAATTATAAAAAAAGATAATTGGACACTCAGTCGTCTGTAGTTCTCAGTGTGGAGTGAACAGAGAAAGCTGATTTGTTTACAGTTAATACTTTATGGTTAACTTCAATATGAACAAGATAATGTGGAGAAATGCAGATAAGTATTGTTTTCTAAGGGAGATATATTTACAGAAAAGATGATTTTTAAAGAGCAAAATAGAAATATTTATATATGAGGAAACTAAAAAAGGTTAAGTGGATTATTATTTAGAAGAATTTCACTTTGAAGAGTGATTTAATAAAAGTATAAATTTCTATGCCAAAGATAACAGTTATAATAAAGAAAAAATAATTGGGAAGAACTTTCAGGATAAGTTGCTTGGATTTGAATATTTACATTCCGGTGCAAAGGTACAGGTAGCAAATTCATGGAAATTTCCATTTTTCGTGAGCCAAAATATGATCTAATAATATCATTATTAGAAGGGTTTCCTTGTTCAAAAGCTCTTTAATATAAGAGGTCAGACAGAAGTAAACTCTCTGAAGTGAGCTAGCTCTTCAGTCTTTATCATCTTTTCATCTTTCCTTGTATCTTATAATAGTAAATATAGATTTCATATTTATTGGAGAAAATTAGCTCCATCATGCAAAGGGTAGTAGCGCAGAGTCATAAGTAGCCTTTGGAAGGAAATAAAAGGACAAACAAACATAAGCAAGTTACACCAACATTCTTAGGTGTATCATTGTAGCAGATTGTACTTTCTGAAAAGGACAACAGGAATATGGCTAGTTTCATGTGATCTTTCTCACAGGCTCTTCCAGAATCTTACCATTTTTCTACTAAAAATCGGAATCTGTTTCTCACTTCCCCTTGTAATTGGGTGGTTCTTTGCAGCTGTTTCAATGAATAGAATGTAAAAATGATGCTGTATGACTTCTAAGGCTAAGTCATAAGAGGTAACTGTCTTCATCTGCCTATCTCTCTCAGGAAGTTCACCATTGGGGCCCAGCAATCACATTAAGAGGGGGCCCAGACCACATGGAGAGGCCATGAGTGAATGTTCTGGGCAACAGCTGCAGCTAAGGTTGCAGCTAACAGCCAGCATCAATGACCAGACATGGGAGTGAGGAGTCTTCAGACGATTCTAATCCCAGACTTCAACTTGTCCCAGCTGACGCAAAGTACAGCAGAGATGAAGTACCTTCACAGACCCTTATACAAAATGTGATTCATGAACAAAATAAGTGTCCTTGTCTTAAGCCACTATGTTTCAAGATGGTTTGTTTCACAGCAATAGATAACATACAATCATAAGAACCATTTGGCGAGACAAAAGTGGAAAGGTATTTTCTAATATAGATCAAAATACTAGAACAGTTTAAAAATAGTATATAGCCATTGTTTTGGGTAAGCCATTGTTTTAGCACAGTGCTTACCAAATAGGTACACATAATTAAATTTAATTTACTTAGAAGTCACATTCTGATAAATGTAATATACAGATATAGATTAGATATAGATAGATATAGATTTAGATATAGATATAGATATAGATATAGATATAGATATGGATATGGATATGGATACGGATAGATATAGATATGGATATGGATATGGATATGGATATGGATATGGATATAGATATAGATACAGATATAGATATCCTCTCCAGGCCCCATCCCCAAAAGTTTTGTGTTGCAAAAACAGTTCTTTTAGAGGAAATAAAAGAGGTTAGAGCCTAGACATTGACAGACTCAACATAACAATGTTTTTCTTGGAGAGATTTCAGTGATAAATGGATTCTCTAGTTAAAAATGTGTTCTACACAAAAAATGAAAATAATAAAGAAACAACTAAGAAAATCCTAAGAGCACTGACCAGTCTGAAAGAACTTATAGACCATGAAAATGTGCTTCAAAATAAGTCTCAACTATAAATAATATAATGAAGAATCATCTGAGAAACCAATCCTTCGAAGTGGCTGGATGTTTGCATGAGCAAACAATAGGCTTTTTCCTACGTGACTACTATATCATCTGGAGAGGCTGGAGTAACACAAATCATTTCTCCTTATTAATCAGTGGAGTTACATTCACGACACTGTAAAATACAGTACTTTGAAACAGGGACACTTGTTTGCAGTTCCAGCATGATTCATTAGGATTATTCAACAAAGTTGAACTTTAAATGGCGGCTACAAAAGATCAGATAAGAGGCATATATGCAGAAATCCATTTCAAAAGTCTTATGAACAGCTAAATTGCCTCAGAAAATTGTAATTCAGGAAACAGTGAGACTTTCCAAAATGCTGCTACTAGTATTACTATGACTACAACTACAAATAACAGTACAATTCGAAGAAGAAGAAGAAGAAGAAGAGGAGGAGGAGGAGGAGGAGGAGGAGGAGGAGGAAGAGTGGTCTTTTTAAATAAAATGGAACAAGAAGAACAGGAAAGGATTGGTTCACCTCACAAAACAGATAATACAATGTTAACAAAAGATGGAAAGCTAGTATGCTCCTATTTCACTCCCATCTTCTACCAAAGAGAATTACTTTTAAACTGGGAATGGTAGAACAAATATGGTTGAGGGAATTGAAACCTAGCATAGACACTTAGGTTGTTTCTACGTCTTGGCTATTGTTAAAATATGCTGCTAAAAACATGGGAGTGAAGATATCTTTTTTAGTTAGTGTTTTTGTTTCCCTTGGATGTGTTCCCAGAAGCGGAATTGTTGGATTCTATTTTTATTTTTTTGCGTAACCTCCATACTGTTATCCATAGTCGCTGCACCAGTTTGCATTCCCACCAACAGTGCAGAAGGGCTCCCTTTACTACACATGCCTGCCAGCACTGGTTATCTCTTATCTTTTTGATGATGGCTATTCTAACAGGCGTGAGGTGACAGCTCACTGTGGCTTTAATTTGCATTTCTCTAATAACTAGTGATGTTGTTTTCATGTACCTGTTGGCCTTTTGTTTATCTTCTCTAGAGAAATGTCTATTCCTTTTTACATTGGGTTATTTGGGGGGTTTTGCTGTTGAGTTGTTGGAGTTCTTTATATATTTTGGATATTAACCCCTTTTCAGATATATGGTTTGCAAATATTTTTTCCTATTTTGTTTTTCTGTTGATGGTTTCCTTCACTGTACAGAAGCTTTTTAGTTTGATGTAGTCTCACTTGTTTATTTTTTATTTTGTTGCTTGTGATTTAGGCATATATCAAGAAAAATCATTACCAAGACCCATGTCAAGGAGCTTTATTCCTATGTTTTCCTCTGAGAGCTTCATGGTTTCAAGTCTTACATTTAAGTCTCTAATCCATTTTGAGTTAATTTTTGTCAGTGGTGTAAGAAGTGGGTCCAGTTTCATTCTTTTACTTGTGAATATCCAATTATTGCAGTATCATTTCTTGAAGACTGCCTTTTCTCCATTGACATTCTTAGCTCCCTTGTCAAAAATTAGCTGACCGTATATGCTTGGGTTTATTTCTGGGCTCTCAGTTCTGTTCCATTGATCTATTTGTCTCTTTTTATGCCAGTATTATATTCATTTGATGACTATGGATTTAGAGCAAAGCTGGAAATCATGAAGTGTGATATCTCCTGTTTCGTTCTTCTTTCTCAGGATTTCTTTGGCTACTTGAGGTCTTTGGTAGTTCTGCATAAATTTGAGAAGTTCTTTTTCTACTTCTGGAAAATACATCATTGGAATCTTGATAGGGATTGCATTGAATCTGTAAATGGTTTTTGGTAGTATTGACACTTATTTTAAGAAAATTAATTCTTTTAACTAATAAACACAGAATACCTTTCCATTTATTTGTATCTTCTTCAATTTCTTTCATCAATGTCTTGTAGTTTTCAGAATAGAGATTTTTCATCTCTTTAGTTAAATTTATTCCCAAGTAAGTATTTTGTTGTTTTTGATGCTATTCTAAATGGGATCAGTTTATTTCTTTTTCAGAAAATTTGTTGTTAGTGCATAGAAATGCTACTGATTTTTTCATCCAAGTTTTCATTTAAATTCCATTTAGTTAACATGTAGTGTAATATTAGTTTCATATGTAGGATTTAGGGATTCATCTAGTACATCTAGTACATATAATACCCAGCGCTCATCGCAAGTGCCCTCCTTAATACCCATCACCAATGTAACCCATGCCCCACCCACCACCCCTCCAGCAACCCTCAGTTTGTTTTCTATAATTAAAAGTCTGCTTTATGGTTTGCCTCTCCCTCTCTTTTATCCCCTCTGTGTTCATCTGTTTTGTTTCTTAAATTCTACAGATTCGTGAAATCATATGGTAATTTGTCTTTCTCTAACTATTTCACTTTGTATAATACTCTGTAGCTCCATGTCAGGGCAAATGACAAGATTTCATTCTTTTTTATGGCTGAGTAATATTCCATTATAGATATAGATATAGAATATTATATATAATATTCCATTATATGTATATGTATATGTATGTATTCCATTATATGTATATATATACATATGCATATTATATACATAATACATAATATATCTACATATAATATATATAATAATATATATTATATAAGGGAATATATAATACATAATATTCCATTATATAACATATATATTCCATATATATGTTATATATGGAATATAATATATGTAAATATAGATAAATATAATATATATAATATATAATGGAATATATATAATGGAGCATTATATATAATGGAATATATTATATATATATAATGGAATATACTACATATATATAGTATTCATATATATATAATACCTGTGTGTGTGTGTGTGTGTGTGTATATATATATATATAGATATATATATATATATATATCTATATATATCTATATCACATCTTCTTTATCCATTCATCAGCCAATGGATATTTGGGCTCTTTCCATTATTTGGCTATTGTTGAAAATGCTGCTATAAACATCAGGGTGCATGTATCCTTCCGAATCAGCATTTTTGTATCTTGTGGGTAAATACCTAGGAGTGCAGTTGCTGGATTGTAGAGCAGTTCTATTTCTTACTTTTTGAGGAATCTCCACACTGTTTTCCAGAATGGCTGAACTGATTTTTGAATGCTAATTTTGTACACTCTAACTTTACTGAATTTATTAATTAGATCTGACAATTCTTTGGTTGAGTCTTTAGGATTTTCTAGATATAAAATCATGTCATCTGCAAATTGAGACAATTTTACTTCTTCCTTTCCAATTCTGATACTTTTAATTTCTTTTTCTTGCCTGATTGCTCTAGCTAGGACTTCCAGGACTACGTTGAATAGAAATGGTGAGAGTGGGCACCCTTGTCTTGTTCCTGATCTCAGAGAAAAAACTTTCCACCTTTTACCATTGGCTATGAAAAAATTTTTCATTTCTACCTAATGTTTGAATAAAAATACCTGATACTTACTTATACACGTAAGAAATAGAATACACACACATGAATCCTTTCTTTACCCTGCTCTCCTCTTCCAGTATTTATCTCATATAAAATAATAACCAAATGGCAGGAAAGGATGCTAACTACATGACACTACCTGTGTTTCAGGAAATTTGCTAAGTGTTTTCATATTTTTATTGTCATAACAAATCTTTGATATAGGTATTATTTTTCTAATTATTACTACTGAGGAAATTAAGGTCTCATTATTGACGTCATAAAGATGACAAGTGATCAGTCAGAATTAGAATAATAGCTGTCTTTCGTTAGTCTGCTTCCTTAATAGTTTGAAAGAAAACACCCAAACTTCTTTCAGTCAATCAAGACTTTAGTATCTAGAATGCTGTGGAAAACATCCTAGGGAGATTTCTAAAGCGGCAAACCATGTTTGGTTTAAGTACCATTTTCTAGTCAGGTAGCTGGAAGAGGCCTTTCCATTGTTCCTCTCGATTCTTCAAAGCACAACTTTATGTTTGCCGAGAGACTGTGATTCCTATTTTAAAATACAGATTTCTATACTGTATTTTAAAAATTTGAGTGCCTGTGGGGTACCTGGGTGGCTCCATTGGTTAAGCCAACGTTGGTCTGACTCGGCTCAGGTCATGATCTCACGGTTTGTGGGTTCAAGCCCGGTGTCAGGCTCTGTCTGTCTGTCTCTCTCTCAAAAGTAAATAAACATTAAAATATTAAAAAAAATTTGAGTGCCTGTTATCAAGATAACATATCCATAAGCTGTCTGTGCTTGAGAATCACCAAATCGAAAAACATCTTCAGATATCTTTAAAGAAACAAACTCTAGGTTAATATGAAAGAATAAGTGGAATGTGTTTCCTTAGAATTAAGCAGAACTATGGAGATTTTACCACAAATTGTTGCTAGGAAAGGACCACTTCCTAGATTTCAGCAAGTCAAAAAATTCCAGTCTCCTCAGTGCACAGAGCAGTGTGGGGATGAACAGGAGGTTCTCAATGGCTGCCTCTTAACTGATGAGTGCCAATATTCAGTGGCCCATGGTGATATCTTAAGAGAAGATGGGGAGAGGAACAATTATATTGGATAGTTTGGGTACAAAACAGAAGAGGTTAAGGGCCCTTTGAACCTTGTTCCTTATCATGAGAACCATCTGACCCAAAAGGATTGAACAGCAAAGGGAAAAGTGTTCAAGCCCACTAAGTTTGTTCCCAGGACTGAGTGAGTTTTAGCCCCTTGGAGTTGGGGCAAGAGAAGGCAAAGGATCAAGAAAAGACTCATTAAATATTTCACTTGTGAAGATGTCCGTCTGTGAGGAAGATGTAATTGATATGTTTGGCTTTTTGGAATAAGCATGGGATAGGGGTACCTCATGAGCAAAAAGCCAACTCAGAGATGGTAAACAGTTCAATTCCATCCAATTATAAAGAGAAGAGGAAGGAGAAGGGAGACGACGAAGGGATCCATCCATCATGCACAATACAAATAAAAGGCTGTCACTCATTTTCCTAATGTCAAAAAAAGGAACTGTTTAGCAATTTTTGACACCCAGGAAATCATTTGTAATAGCCTTCTTCACTTTTCAATTCATCCTTAAATTTAAAAGAAAGAAAAAAAAGCCATTCAATTGTTTCTATTATAAGTCAGTTCATCACTTATGAATCCATGTCAGTGTCTTAGTTTTTTCAGCAGAATAGCTAATTCATATCGTATTTGCCGTCACCACTTCAGAGTGAATCACTGCTGTTTGATTTAGCCTGTCATCTGACACTGAGCATCTCGAAGCCATTTGCATCACTGTTCCCGTTCTGATCTGTACATATGGTAATAATTAGGAATGTGATACTTTACATTTATTTAAAATACCCCGTGAATCTACAACGTAATAATAAAACCAGCATAACTTCTTTTTCACAGGAAAAAGGCGTGCTAAACTATGTGAACTAAGTTACAACTATTAATTGTATATAAAAAATCATAATGATTTCAGTGTAGAAATAGAACATATAATTTTATAAAAACATAAATTCCCATCCATATATGTATAACTATCTCCTATAAAGTATTTAAAATATGAGCTCAATGCATACTATAGAAAACATTTTTTAATTCATAATTTTTATTTCAAAACAGAATGCCCAGGAGAAGTTTCCTCTCTCCCCATATATACCTGCAATCTCTAAGCCCTTTTAATTCATGCTTTTAAATGAAAGGGTTGAGTATACAAGGTCAGTGAAAATGTTATTTATGGTTGAAATGTTTTTGCTACATCTATTTTAAGAAGGGTCATTTTTCATTTCATTTTTTTTAAATTGCTTTAAAGTGTTTAGCTGACTATACAAAATTACTCAATGTGCAACTAGCAGTTTCCTTTATTTCCAAGCTCTGGGTAGCCTGGGAATTATATAAGATTTTATAATTAAGATGATTGCGTTAAAAGTGTATCCTTTAACTGTTTTTATATTTATAGTATCCATCGCTATGCTAATTATTTTACTAGGGCTATAAAAAAATCTTCCTCTTAAATGTGTTTACCTCTCTATTCATTATGGTTTACTTCTGAGAGAAAAATACAATGTCAACATTTAAAGCACTCATTCCTAATACATACCTTTGTACCCAATGCCAGTATTTTGTGTTAAGATGGCCCGTAGTTATGAAGATTCTTGTGTCATAACTGATATCTCCAAAGAATATCACTGCTCACTGTCTCATTTTCCCTAGGAAATGTACCCTCAAGTCAGTTTTTTTTTTTAAATTGTGATTATTATTATTTTGCCTTTTGAGGTCCTGCTAAATGCAAAATGCACAGGCCCCACTCCCTGGTGAATATTTTTAGATCTTTAGCTTTCCATTTTCTTTGCTGGTTGATATTAGCAAGTCTTCTCTCCAAGCTAAAAGAGCGCGTCAGCTTTGTTGTGCAGCCCAGCAGAAACTGCAGATATTTGAGCATCGAAACACAGGAAGAAAGCCTTGCGGAAGCTAAACTGGAGTATCAAGGAAGCCTCAGTCCTGGCAAGAGCTGGATGCCAGGAGTCGGGGAATTAACATACAACAGATTTAAAGATCAAAATCTAAAACCTCAACAACTAAGCAGGGTTTAGCAAATGTTATTTGGAATGGCCTGAGTCCTGTAGCTGGAAGTTTACGTTATTTGTGATTCTTGAACTGTACACTTTGTAGAATGACTTCAACTACTGATGCTTTTCTAAGCCAAAGGAGACTTCAAAGTGTAACTATTTACAAGTTAAAATGAGAAGGAATCACGTCTCTCAACGTTAAGAGTTTATCAGAAGACTGAGGAAAATAGTCAAAACAATGACTACTGAGAGATTATCAGTATGATTTTTATATTCTTATTATTGTCCAAGGTCTCCAGGTATTTGAAGAAGAAAATTAAACAAAACAAACATTTCATTTGTAGGTAGACAAAAAATAAATGACTAACCTTGACTTCCATCAGCACACAAAATCCTACACAACCAATGACAGACTTCATTGTTTAAAGACTACTTGGGGATGATGAAGAAAAAAGATGATGTAATCTAATAAGTGATAAAGAGAGATATAATATTCTCCACTGGAAGGCATTCCTATCATGTCATATCAAAGTCTAGCAAAACGTTGAAAGTTAGAAATGTTATCAAGCATTAGCAGGCATTTAAAGAACGTCTCTTGAATATTTCTAGCATAAAAAAGTATTTCATGTGATGTAAATGAATGGTAATTTTCTGACTTTAAAAGAGAGCTGTGCCAGTACATTTCAGCGTTCTGGACCCAATTCTGCAAACATGGAGACGCTTTCAATTTGCTCTGCCTGCCTTCCCGCCTTAGATGGCTGCGATTGCAGCGAAATTAATCCATTTAAAAATCTGCGGCTTAAACTTAAGGATTTTCAGTTTTTTCCCCCTTCTCTCTTTTTTTTTTCTTAGAATATCAATAAGTTCCAATTGAAGAGCGGATTCTTTTGCAATTCAGGCATGTGCCGGCGATAACGGGCGAGTTGGCATGAAGAGAGGCAGAGATGGATTAATTATGCAGAGAACATGGAAATTCTGCTTATCATCGGCTAGCAAAGGAGCCCGGCTCACATAATCAGCAAACGAAGGGAGAGGAAAAAATAACAATGCAATGGCACCTTCCAGCCCATCATCAGGATTTTTTCTACCCCCCTTGTAATTAAAAAATAACATACACTTATAGCCCTATCTCCTGTGCAGGCAAGGAGTGGATGTCCACAAAATAATTGCACTGGGATATTAGAGCTGGCAACATGGGCTGTCCATTCCTGCTTGCTTTCCCTCTCACCCTCTCTTTCTCTTTTGGCCTCTCAAGGCACTTTGCTTCTGAACTCAATCCAAATCAGAGGGATGTCTCAGGTGACATGCTAGCTCAGTTTCCAAAAATCCCAAATTGCTACCTTATCATGATCCAAGCAAACATACATACATATATGATAAACATTTGAAGAGCTGACTCTGGGGGAAGGCTTTGGAACTGATCACCTGTGGACTATCTGGTCAATTTTGGCTTTTTTTTTTGATGAAACCCGTCCTAATAACCTTCATTTTACAAAGTGATGAAATGGTGAAAATGGCTGTGTTCATCTTCTCGAATGATTTCACTTACCTACAAGTTGTGGGCTCTATCTCCTCTGCCGATTCGTTTTATGAATTCAAGTATATGTAGTTAATGATTGCAGTGTTTGTGCCTCCAAATCAGAGTTCACAATTCTGCACTGTTACTGTAAAATCTGACAGCTTAATGCTCTGTATTTCTCTAAATGCCAAAAGAAGCTACAATGAACCTAGTTTATTGCTTTAAAGAAAATAAAATTTAATCTCACACTTGTATCCATGTGTTTTTCCCTTCTGAAAATTAGCATGCAAACACAAATGTTAACCAGGGGTACTCCCGACTGAACACCATCGAAGCAGGTTTTGCTGCTTTAATTGTCACCCAGATAATTTGACCTAATTACAAGGCAAAAGTCCCAAGAAGCTCTGGCCATGAGAGAGACCATTTCTCTCCTGCAAAAGTTATTGGTGAGCTAGAGAGACAGAAAAATGAAAATAAACCCGGAAAGACAAATTATGCAATGTATGAAGGAAAGATGTTGTTCCAAAGTGCAGTAAGCTGGAATTAGAAAGCCGGCAGACTCTGAAAATGTAATTTATTCATAGAGTTCCACCAAAGCAGGGAACCAGTGTGGGGCGCAGTTTACACGCTTGTGGGAATGCTTTAAGTGACAGTGAGGGTAATAGATGGGTTTTTTTAAACTGATTATTTCCATGTCTATGCATCTAGACACACACACACTCTAGTCCACATGAGTATCATCAGAAACAAAGACTGAGTAATGGGATCAAGTGAATGTTTGGAAACAGTTTTGGCTATTGACTTTGTTAGTTCCTGAGAGACTGGAGGGAAAATAAAATAAGAGAAAAATACTCGAGCAGGGGAGTGGGCAGGGTTAGGGGTGAAGAAAGGTAGAGAAGAGAAAGGGAATCCCGAAAGAGAGCAAGAGAATAAAGACTGCAGGGTTAAGAAAAGTGTAATTGTGACAGAATTTATGATTTTTATGTCTAGTTATTTTGTAAACGTATACATACAAGATATATTTTAAAGGAGTTAAATATAAATACAAAGGACTTCAGATGTGTATCCCCACACTAAGAAATTTTCCAATGGATTAATTCGAGACCACAGGTTCCGTGGGGCAGAACACAATATACCAGGAATTTTGGAGCACAGCCATAGCAGATAGGGGAGTACAGCTGGGATAATTTGGCCACCCGTGACCTTTGAATTCCTACCTTCCTACAATTCAGTCCCCTCAAACACATTTAGTATCTTCTTTGACTCAGCTCTTAAATCTACTCCTAGTGTAATACAACCTACCACTTAGAAGTTCCTAGATAAAAGGTATTGAATAACCAATGAGAAGCGATGAGTAAATCTTGCTCATACCAATTATCAGACCAAATCTGACTATTTTTGATATTAGAAGGGGAGATGAAGTCAGAGCAAAGGTGATATAAAGTATTATATGAAATTATCTATCGTCTGCAAAACAAATTACTGGACTTTGGGGCTCCTGAGAAACTGATAGTCTTGTAGGATCAAAATACCAAGCTGGTTTAATTCAGACACCAGAAAATGATTTCCTAGAGGCTTACCAGAGGAGCATAGGATCATCTCAGCTAATGCCCAGAGCAGTGGTCTTTTAGATGACGCCCTTGTTGGGTAGTCTCATGTTCCATAACCCTGGCTGCATGTCAGAATCCCCTGGGGCGCTTTTCAAAAACAGTTATGCCTGAGCCCCACCCCAGACCAAAATCCTGGGGATGGGGCTTGGGCAAAGACATATATGTATTATAACTATATGCCTATATCTGTATCTATATTTAACTTCCTAGGTGATTCTAATGTGCAGCCAGGGTTGAGGACCAGGAATCGCCTAGGCCCATTCACTGTGCTCCATTGGACTCCATTTAAAATCCCGAACATCTTCAAGGCCAGAGCACTCAGCAAAGCAAACTAGACGGTCAACACCATGAGGGCAGGGATCCCACTGCTCGTTCTCAGCTTCATCCCCAGCACCTAGCCCACTGCCTGTTACGTAGCAGTTCTCGAAAATGGTTTTGACCGAAAGAAGGCGGCAAGCAGGAGCCAAAAAGACAAAGGGCTTTGTGCCCACCTGCAGTACCTTCCACCCACGAGCCTCGACAGTTTGGAAACCCTCTCAAGGTTTTCTGCCTGAAAGCCTGTGCTTGCAACTTTGTAGAAACAGCACACTTCTATAATCTTTTAGACTTTCTGAAAACATGTCTTAACATCTTTTACAAGAGAAGGTAGATAATAGAATTCTCAGTAACCGTAACTGTAAATGGATTTGTAATCTACCCATGATTAAAATTATTTTCATCATGAAGTAGAATTCTCATTATTGTTGCAATTTTAATATTATCAACTCCAGAGTGTCTTGGTGATTGATAATATAGACAGCGAAACCCTATATTATAGTAATTAAATTGAAAATGAATCAGCCATCCTTATATGTCTCAGTACAGTACCTGATTATTTGAAAACAATTATCATTGCATGCCACCTAATGCCACACAGCACTTGGAGCTGCTACAAGGAATTGTTTGCAGTCACAAAGTTGCTGCAGAGTCGAAATACACAGATAGAGCGTCTTAGATGCCAGGGTGACTATTTTCTCCATTAAAATACATGGCCACCGCAGAAGTGAGCTATAACCCAGGAAGAATGCAGGCCTGAATTAGGAAACCTTTGAACCAAGCCTTCGGGCTGAAATGTGCATTCATCACGGGTAAGTCTCACTGACTTTAAAAGAAACCCTTTCTCCAGGAAAACCCCAGAAACCATGGGCCCAAGAGCAGCTTTCTGACTTGAGACTGAGGTTTTTTTCCTTTCTTAGCAGAGCCAGGATATAATGCATAATGCTTTCTTCACTGGACAGGTTGTTCTTCAAAGGAAATGTCCCTCTTTATAAATTAAATTAAATATTACTACATTTCCCAATGTACTCTATTTCCCTAATTAAGATTTTACAGGAACATGCATTTCTCAACTGCGGGAAGGGGCTCACTCCCCTGCTTCCCTTAATCTGAACATTCACTCCCCTGCTTCCCTTAATCTGTGCCCTCCTGTTCAGTACCAAGCCTCCCTTCTGCCAGATGTTCTGCCCCACCACCCTCCTCATCCACGTTTGGGGACCAAAAAAAAAAAAAATTAGGACAAAAAATTCTTCCATACTTGGTTCATTTGCAGATTTCACCAGGCTTGCAAAAAGCACACCTGTTGTGCTGTCTGGATTTCCTTTTCTGATCATAGGCTTCTGACAAAGGGGCGGGGGGGGGGGGAAAGAAAGATTTTTATCAAACGCTCTTCACCGGACAATGAATTTTCTTCACCATTTGAATGTATCTGTGGAATGCCTGAGTGATTCATTACAGCAGATTCTGAAGTATGACAATGGGCCGCAGAAATGACTGATGGTATCTTTTTCCTGATTTCATTTCCCTGATCCTCCTCATCCCTTGGCCTGTGTACCTCGATTAATTAGAAACCAGGGATTTTCACTCATCAGCTGATGGGTTTCATGCTCCACTCTGTCACAAATCTGCTGCCTGCACTATCTCTCTTACAGCCGGTGGCTGCTTTAAAAACTTTCCCTTCTTTTTTTTTTTTTCCTTCCCTTTTTTGAAGCAATGCTTTGTGACTACAAGTTTAGGTCTTTTAAAGATTCAGACATATTTTTTAAAAAGAGATTAAAAATTAAAGTAAAGAAGATTCAAAATCTCTGATTAAGTTAATCCCCATCCAAATGATACTTGTCCAAAAATGAACTTTTTGAAGAGATAATAATATGTTTCATGGCTCTCAGCTTTCTAAGTTCTTTTCTCAAGACATAATAACTGAAGGTAAAGACTGAGAATATATATAAATATGGCTTTTGTGTGTGAGTACGAGAGCATGTATGTTCATTTCTCACCCATTTTGGGGCATCTATACTATATGTTTAAACTCAATTGCATTCAAATTACTGTTGAAGAACCCATTTTATAACAGCATCCTGAAATAAATCATTGAACCATTATTGTTTCTGCAGGAAATATTTTATGATTGAAATATGCTCCCCCTTAGGGTATATACCAAATTAAACCACATGATGATATAATCCCCAAGGAAGCAAATCATAATTAAATGGCGTTTAAAATGCAGGATATTTTATAGTAAAACTCACCCTCTGAAAGCTAAAATAATGCTTGAATCAAAGGTGAAAAGCACATAAATGATTTTCACCAAAGAAAAGTAATAGCTACCTCTACTAGAAGGTTATTTACTACAGCATTTTCTCCATATTAATTTACTTAACATCAACTTTGAACCAGGTCCCAGAATTAAAAGCAAAGCCCTCCGTTTTAAAATGCCAGATCCATCAGACTTGGGAAGACAAAGTGATGAGAAGGAGTGCGCATTTTCAGTTTTGCCTACAGTAGAAGATAGCAAGACTGGAGAGACTTCATCCTGGTGGTCAGCTTCTTAGAGGTTTTGGAAGTCATAATAAGAGGAAAATAAATAATTTTTTGAGGAGTACCTATTCCCTGCCATCTGAGGATCCATGTGAGGATCCTTCTTTCCATACCTGCCAAGAAAGAGCTATACACCTGAGAACCATTCACGATGACCAGCAAAAAAGCTCTGGTCACTTCTGAGGCCAAGCCTTATCTCTGACGATGGCTCTAAAGAAAACCACTACCAACTTAGCAGTCCTTTTATTTTTGGTTAAGCACAAAGCAAACGGGGCGACAAGAAGGGCTATGATGCTTATGTTCCAGAGACACAAGAAGGGATACACACAACGGTGCAATTAAATCACTGCAGCACATTTATAGCCATGGATTGAAATCCAGATTACCAAAAATGTTGATTCCATAACTGATCAGTAATGTGCCACAGTATTGAATTCTGTTTCAGACACAAGGCTCAATTTTTCTTGTTTTTGAATTGGTCTACCGCGAAGACTTACAGACTTGAAGTAAAGTAGATTTCCTAGGATTCATATCAATTTCTCTTCCTATGCACTTTTTTAAAGCCTCAGTAATGCTTAAGATGGACACAAGAGAGAGGTCAGGAAAATACACCCTGAGCTTATAGACCCATGAAAGGAAATCCATTACTTTTCAAAGTTATTGAAACCTCTTGTTAAATTAGACTTGGCTTTAAGGATGCTTTGAGAACAAAACAAAACAAAAACAATCATACCAAATTTCAAGCAACCCCAAAGAAATTAGGAAGTGGGCAAAAAAATTACCTCTGCTTTTGTAAATGAATATTTTTAATATAGAGTGTCACTGTTACTTTTACCTCACCTTTAAGATGGAACAAATCCCTATCATTATGCTAGCTGGGCTTAAAATGCTGCCTACATAATACACTTTTCTTTAGCAGTAATGCAAAAGAGCTATGGAACAGTTGGAGAGTATTTTATTTTAACAACAACACAAGTGTGCTGATAATCTGGAGTATCAGGCCCATCTGTAAATTTCCCTAATTTGCTATGTCTTTCCCTAACACTACCAATATTGTGATAATGCCACATGCTCTTGAGAACCTGCTGGTGCCAGGCACAGGGACTAACAGTCATGAGCAGATACAGTACTGAACATAGGCCTGAAGTCGGTGAGGTGTAGCCTTGCCTCTGACTGACCCTTGACCTCAGCCATTTCGCAGTATGTGCTTCTGACAGTCCAGGAGGGGTCACCATTTTAGATGGTGTGTGTCTAATCTATTAGACTAAGTCTAATGTATTCATTCCTTTCCCAGGAATGTTGCCCCTAAATATAGTTTTTCAAAATAATTTAATAGACTACAATTTTTTATCTAATTGGCTAACTCTGAGATAACAAGCCTAGAAGATACGTTTTCTTTTAATATAGCAATTTGGAAATGAGGAAGTGGAAACATTGTCTAAGTAATTACCGTGAGCGATTTTACTAAAGTTTGTTTACTGATAAGCAAGTGTAAGTTAAAACCAGAGCTTGCATCAAATGATGATTTCTGATCAAACTAAAAAGGCTTTGCATTCATGTAATGCCAATGCACCGCTAACCCAAAGCATTTTAATAACCATTTGCCTTGTTCTTTCAAGACCTCTTAAGATGACTGAATGACCACATAATGGGCTTGAGCACTGTGTGAAAAATACTCAGATAATTCGTACACACCAAGCAATGGCGCCAGTGGAAGAGAGTCTTTATCTGTTGTTTGTAATCTTTATTACCTTCCTGGACAATACAGTTCGCACAGAAAATATGTACTGAATACAGAGATGAACAAGTACAGTGAGTACCCTTAATGTTGTAGTTTTGTAATAAGAACCATCAATATCTTTGGGAAAAATTAGGTATGCTACACAAGATATCTTAACTATATGTCTAAAATAGGATGGCAATAGTAATAGCTCTCTATCTGCTTTATTATTTTAATATTTTAGAGATGGTTTTCCTTCTTCATTATGTCTTTATCATGCTGACAGATTGTTTCTACTAGTAAATAGATCAGATTGTATGAAACCTAAACTCTTGGTCTAGACTTTGAAGTTTGTCTCATTGGGATCTACCATATGCCTTCTAGACCTTAGTTTCAAAGCTCCTTACTAAGTATCCACTGAACCAGGGTGTCTTGAAAACCTAACATACGTTTTCTTTGGTTATTTTGATATCATTAACATCTAGCACAGGGTCTGATTCATAGTGTTATATTTTGTTGAATCAAAATAAACAGTGAGGCTGGCCTTCGATCTATCTTATGAACCCACATCTATTATTTTTAGATCACTTACTGGGAATATGTTTCTGTCTTCATCCCGCTCATTTATTAATTCTTATTTAAAAAATTCACTTCCATTAACAATTCCTTCCCAATCCTCATTATTTTTCTCTTCCTTTATCAGTAATTCATCCAAACATATATTTGATAAACATTTATCCTGTGTTAGTCCAAGCTCTATGTCAAATGAGATGTGGGTCCAACACTTGAGAAGCTTACGTTTATTTTACCCAACTTCATGCTTTAATGACAGTTTTTTGTCTTGATCACTATTAGTTAATATATATTAGTTTTCATTCTCTGAACAGATTACAAGTGGCTTGAGGTTAGGAAATGGGGCCCTGTTCTCACTTACTCAGTAATTCTGCCCACCCAGCTCACTGTTGAATAGAGGAAATGTTCAATAAACTTGTCTATTGATTGAATTCTCTTTTAAATTCTAAGGAAATATTTAGAAGTTTTATCACATTTCAAAAACAAATTCAAAACTGGACATTGAGTATGACCTTTCAATTAATTATCGTATTTACTCTCTTATTTCTCTGCTGTTTTCACTCAGTCTTGGAAATTGGGAATCCTGCCAGCATCTGGATTTTCCACCTTTGGTAACGCTCATTAATCTTTGTGATTATGGTCCCCATTTACTACAAGCACCCAAATTACACCACAATTACTAGGAATATTAATTGGAAAGTGGATTTTCTACTTTGTCTCCCTTTATTTGCAATTCTTTAAAGGCTTAAACCCTGGATTACTTTCAGGGTAGTGAAAGAAAAGGACCAAATAAATAGAAAAAGGAAATGTGGAGGTGATCAAAGAGGAATATTTACATTTATGGGTTTCTTTTATTTCTAGGTGAAAATTCGTCCCAGAGAAAAATGGTCAAGATGCTACCATCCCAGGCTGTATTACCCATTTCCTCCAAAGGTGAAGCTTTCCTGGAGAGCTAAGTCTTGTCCTGACTTAGGCAACCCAAGGATGTAACAGAGGTGTAAGAAAGAGAGTGTCATGTAAAACAGCCAAGCTGTTATAGAAGGACAGATGCATACTTGCTTTCATGGTCCTTCACTCCAGCCAGTGGCAAGCCCCTGCTGCAATTTTATTTACCTTTTGTTAGGCCTGATGAGAACATTCTGTTCTTCTGAACAGATCTCTTAAGGCTGTTTCAAGGGAGGAAAAGAGTAGTGAGTGAAAGATAAAGCATTATGATGGAAAATAACATTTTCCTTTATCTTTTAAAATATTTTTCATTTGTTTTTAAAAGATGTAGAGAGGAGAACACACAAAATTGTCCCCCAGAATGGGATTTTGGATCCTCGTCACCACTTGATTACATATTTTTCCAATCTCTGTGTTCTTGATTAAAGAAAAATGCATGCTTTTATATTTTTACTTTTTAAATGAAAGCATATACCAAAATTTGGCCCAAGTTTCATAGCAGAAGGGAGAAAATAAGTCAATTCTAAAGTGTGAGTTCCCTGTACCCCTACTACACTTGAGAAGTATCTCCAAGTCAGAGGCATTAAAAGTATTTCTTTCTTCGGGTTATACTGAATCCTCCTTAATTTCCCATGCAGATTTGCATGCCACATATTAGGAATGGTTGGATATGTGTAGCAGGGACTAAGGTCTGATGCAGATAAAGGCAGAAAGTTAAATCAAGACCAGCTCACCCGTGGTGAGCCAGGAACCCGGAAGAGTTGTTGCTGGAATGGAACTGAGTTTGGCAGGAAGCACCTAAGATCCAGGGAATGTTAGTTCAGGGATCCCTAGAGTGCTACAGGAAATATTTTGCAAGTGAGAAGAAACAAAGTGGACTCACATCCTAACTCTGTCTTTACTTTCTATTGGAGTTTTGGTAGGGCTTCATTTGAAAAAGTAGAGTTCTGTTGCAAGAAGGAGGAGGAGGAGGAGGAGAGGGGAGGAGGAGACAGAGAGGGGAAGGGGAGTCCCAGGGAAGGATGGGAGGAGGGGAGGGGGAGGGGGAGGAGAAGGGATGGGGAGTTGTTGGTAGAAGAAGAAGGAGAAGCAGCAAGAAGTTGTATGATAATCACTTGACAAGAGAAATAGTTCTCTTGAGAACTAGACAGAGTCTGGATCACAATATACCCCACACGTTTGTCACAGTACCTGACACATGGTGGGCATTCAATACATATTCATTAAACAGATAGATGAATAAATAAATGAAACAGTATCACAGATCAGTTGACTATGCATTAAAAAGCTCAATAGATAAACAGACTACAATAGTTAATAGATGCCCTGCAAGGGAAGGAGGCAGATAGGTAGTACTCAGAAATCCGGTGACAAGAAGCAAGGTCCTAGTCATTGTAGCAGAAATTTGATATGTAGGAGAGGGACTGGGTAGAGGAAGATAGGCCTCAGACCCAATGGACACCTGGATATTTGGGAGTATACTAGAAAAGAATCTGGATAACAACAACCAAAGCAGAAATCCAGGCTAGAAGCAAGATAGGAAAACTGTTTTCAATAACAACAGTGGGTTAGGGGCAGACTTTCAGAAGGAAGACTTGAGTACTTAAATCTGGTCCTCCCAGTTCTGGTCAAGGTGAGTTCTGGGAACTGGGGGTAATTGGCAATAATCTCAATCATGATTAGTTTGGGATCAGAAGCTAAAATCCAGCCTGGGTTTGCATTCAATTCTTTTTTTTTTTTTAATTTTTTTTTTAACATTTATTTATTATTGAGAGACAGAGAGACACAGAGCATGAGCAGGGGAGGAGCTGAGAGATGGACAGACAGAATCGGAACCAGGCTCCAGGCTCTGAGCTGTCAGTACAGAGCCCAACGTGGGGCTTGAATTCATAAACTATGAGATCATGACCCGAGCCGAAGTCGGACACTTAACTGACTGAGCCACCCAGGTGCCCCTGTGCTCAATTCTTTTCTCCCAAGTTAGGAGGATTTTTTTTTAAGGTTTGCTCAGCAATTCCTTTTACCTTTAAAAAAGTTTGGGGAAAACCACAGCAGAGTGAGGGAGATGACTTTTAGAGGTAAGTAAGTAAAAGGGCAGGTAAGTTCTAAGAACGCATCCCAGACTAAAAACTTTGAGTACCACTCGTCTAATGTTTATAAGGTAACCTCTCCATATTCACATTTATTACGAGTGAATGAACTAAGCTTGCCTGACAAAATGTATGATCATCCAAAAAGAAAAAACATTCACCAGACTGCCAAAAAATATGGAGATTTCTCTCTGAATATAATAAATATTACAGAATTTACTGAGCAGGGGATATAGATGACTGTGCATTTATTTATTTTTCATTATAAGATTATACAAACTCATGCTACAATATTTAACTAGTGGAAACAAAAGTCAACGTGGTCTTCCTCATTTGGCCAGTATCACTTACAAGAATGTTAAAAAGCATCCTACTATATATGGTTTTAGAAACATTCTAAACGTTCACTTGCATATGCAAGTGTATGTATGTTCACACTTTCCTTACACAAATGGAATCATGACATAATGTATTGCAGTTTGTTTTCTGCAAATAGTATTTTTTCAACTTCTTTCTACGTAGGCATATATAAACCTATAGATCTACGTTATATTACCCATTTTTATGTATACTAAATTGCAGTGAACATTTGTTGCCATATTATCTATGTTCATTTATGTGACGCCTGCAGGATAAATTTCTAAAAGTGAAATTTCTGGACCAAAAGCACGTAGACTTTTATTCATAAGGCCCATAACAATAAATTGCATTTTGTGGGCTTTTTTGTTTCTATTTCACTTAACACAGTAAAATGAAAGAATATCTTCTTTTGTAAAGTGTACAAATGTTAATACTTTTAAAAGTATTCACTTTATTTATAGTATCAAACCAGGCAGTATCATAGTTAATTAACCAATATAACATCCTTACTAAGGTAGCATTCAAAATATAGTTTTGAATTCCATCTCACA
The DNA here is from genome assembly GCF_023721935.1 of Panthera uncia. Taxonomy (NCBI): domain Eukaryota; kingdom Metazoa; phylum Chordata; class Mammalia; order Carnivora; family Felidae; genus Panthera; species Panthera uncia. The sequence goes on from NC_064812.1 coordinate 32,594,973, forward strand.
ACTGCAGAGAACAACAGAGAGGAAAATAGAAACACTAGTAAAGCAACATTTCCTATTCTTGAGAACACAGATTATTTACAGCCGAAAGTGGTACTCAGCTTTGAAGGTTAATGCTCTTTGTCAGTCAGAGAAAAACAACTGTCTTCACTGTATATAAGTCTATAAAAGTCTCTCTCCGTCTCTCTTAAGGGGTGGGTGTAAGGTCAAATCCAAGATACAAGATGGGAGAAGTCTTGCCACAGAAAAGCAGTTAGAAGCTAGTTCTGAATGGAGGAAAGGCAGAAGGAGTGGATGGAAGTTTGAAGGACTAAACTTGAGCCTGTTGGAAAAGTGGGGGCTGAAAGTGCCCAGGCTTAGTTAGGAGAAGCCCGGATCTGTGGCCAGAAGTGGTAGCCAGAAATGGTCCTGTCTCTTCATGGATCATGTAAATGACTCTTGGTTAAAAGAGGTTTCCCTATTTTTCCCCAGCATGGAAAAGGTGGTGCCATTACTCTGGGAGTTCAGGAAAAGGGAAATGACAAAAATGTCCTTGATCGTGTATGGTAGCAAGGATCTCAGCAATGATGACAGGGACCTGAAGTAGCAGCAACAGAAGATAAATAGAAGAAAAGGCTCCTCATATGGGCCTGTACTCTTGTGACCCTAAGCTGGGCTAGGTGCTGTGCAGTCGACAGTGATAGTAGGAAGGAGAAGGTTGGCTTCAGTGACTTGCCAGCAGCAGAATGTCCTAGGGTGCTGGGAGCAGGCCAAGGGTACAGGAGGAATCAAGTACCTATCATACCTGAAGCCTCTTTTGTAAGGCATGCCCCTGTGAGTGTCTCAATCTAGCATGTGCGTTGCTGGAGACACGCTATTGGCTTTGTCATCACTGGTGCAAAGTTTACCGATAGCTTTCTGTGTCTAGACTAGGGAGTTGGGAAGTAAGTTTTATATGCACTATATATAAACATATACTTGTCACGAGCATGTGTTCTGTGCAATCTTTGTCAACCATGGTTTTGAGAATCTACATATGAAAAATCCAGTATTATCTATGTGATGGTTCAGGTGCGTGTTCTTAAGTAAGAGAACACAACAATAGTGTCCCCCTCTTCCATCCTCAGTATAGCACATGGTGTGAGAGAAATTTTTATAGGTAATAGAGAATCTGTTTCTTTTTTTAAACAATTTTTTAAATGTGTATTCATTTTTGAGAGAGAGACAGAGACAGAGCACGAATGGGAGAGGGGCAGAGAGAGACGGAGACATAGAATCCAAAGCAGACTCCATGCTCTGAGTTGTTAGCACAGAGTGCCATGTGGGGCTCGAACCCGGGAGCTGTGAGATCATGACCTGAGCTGAAGTAGGACGACCAACCAACTGAGCCATCCGGGTACGCCGAGAATCTGTTTCAATACCCAGAAGCTTAGGTCCAGAAACATATGTCCTTAAGCTCTACATTTATTTATAGAAATGACTGTGGCTTATGAATGAAAGAAGGGCAATGGATAAACAAAACAAAACAAAACAACATTTAGTATTAAAAAAGTGAATAGTTTTGCCTTTTGTGGTTAATTTAGTATCATTTCTATGATGAGTATTTTAACTTAATGTAACATTTTAAATTAGTTTTAATATTCAATGTAATTATTTTTATATTATGCCAGTAATTCTCAATCTATGAAGAGTGATGGAATAAGAACCTAATAAAATTGTAAAGGCTACACAAACAAACAAACAAAACATTTAGGATCACCCAAAATCAGACTCATCATAAAGGGACAAAACCAGGGAAAATGGTCAGTCTGGTGTGGACTGATTACTAATTATTTAAAAATGTATATAAAATGGAATATTACTCAGCAATCAAAAAGAGTGAAATCTTGTCATTTGCAACAACATGGATGGAACTGGAGTGTATTATGCTAAGTGAAATAAGTCAGTCAGAGAAAGACAAATATCATAGGATTTCACTCATATGTGGAATTTAAGAAACACAACCAATGAACATAGGGGAAGGGAAGGAAAAAAAAGAAAAGCAGAGAGGGAGGCAAACCATAAGAGACTCTTAAATATAGAGAACAAACTTAGTGTTGCTGGAGGGGAGTTGGGAGGGGAAATGGGCTAAATGGGTGATGGGCATTAAGGAGGGCACTTGTTGGGATGAGCACTGGGTGTTATATGTAAGTGATGAATCACCAGGTTCTGCTCCTGAAACCAATGCTGCATGATATGTTAACTAACTTGAATTTAAATGCATAAATTTAAAAAAATAAAATAAAATGAGTAAGTAGTTGGGATGTAATGTACCACATGGCGACAATAGCTAAAATTGGTATATTATACATGGGAAACTTGCTAAGAGTTCCCGACACAGGAATTTTTTTCTTTTTATTGTATCTGTATGAGACGATGGTTGTTAACTAAATCCATTGTGGTAATCATTTCACAGTATATATAAATCAAACCATTCTGCTGTATGCCTTAAACTTACATGGTGATGTACATCAATTATTTCTTAATAAAACTAGGGGAAAATGTGTCTTGATAATGGATTTTCACAATGTGTCCCTCTCTCTGCAGCACTGGCTTTTCAGCGTGGATGTTTTACTATGACATTACCCATCAGACATTCCCTGGCTCTCCTTCCCAGGATTTACTTTTTATGGTCATATTATAGCTTTTAGAAACTAGAACCTTAGAAGACTGGGGTCTCTTTGACCTTGAGTGGCCCTCAGCTCGCCTTTTCGTTCTGCCTTGGATTTCCCCACCGAAGTAGGTTCAGACAGCCCTCCAATCAACCAGCAACAAGTTCAAATATAATTATGACAAATGCAGGGTCTGGAAACCCTGCCTGGTAATTGACTTTGAAAGAGACTTAAAGCTTCTTACAGAATCAAGCCTATTGTAATGGGGCATGTATTGTAATAGCAACTCCATAATTGTCCACTTCAGTTCAGAATTGAGAAATGCACTGTGCATTCTGAATTTGCTTTTAATAAAAATGTGTTTTTACCCACTATTCCAAAACTTATTTGATAATAAGTTTTCCAGCCTACCTAATATTGTAAAGAAATTCCAGACATTATAGTTTTCATCTCATCCAGATAAATCATAACTTATCATATTTCAGCATACAACTAACTCTCCATAAAAGTAAAGCCTACTGTATCTCCAATGTGACTGCTGTACATTCTCGTGCCCTAGAGTAGGGCTGAATAGACAAGGATTCCTCCCATTTGGACACTTTTAAAAGCATGTTCGCTCTGTCCCTATTTAAATACAAGTTCTCTTTGGTGGCATGCCTAAAATGATTTTTTAATAATTTCCAAATTATTCTAGTAGCTCTTTTTCATTGTTAAGTCCTTTGTGTTCAAAGGCTGCAAAGCACCTGTCGTCTTGCACAGATTTTTCTTTTTGTCTACGTAATAATCCTTAGTTTGCTCCAGATTTTTCCTTCCGAACTTGCCATGGGAGAACATTTCCAGAATCTTCAACACTTCATGAGCTCTATACCTTAGCCTTTTCCCTTTGAATACAGACATCCTTTATTAAAGGGGGCATTGTGGGGACTAGGCAAGGTTTGGGACCAGTGAAAGGTCCTGTTCTGCATCTTTCAAGGTAGGGTGGAGTGCATGGGAAATGAGATTTGTACTTACAAGATGACAAGTTCTACCTTTCTCTTTAACCTTTTCTTTATGTGCTTGTTTCATAGAGAGTGAAACACCCAGAACCCTTATAAAAAAGTATCTGTCTTGCTCAAAGGCCTGAGAAAGTATGCCACTAGGAGTGCCTCAAGGACCTTGTCATAATACAGTTGCATTTATAACACACTCCCATTCTCAAAGCTCACTGACTGTCTGGGCTCTATACTGGGACCCGTCAACAACATCCCTGTGGATGTGAACTGGTTGTAGCTTTATATATTAAAACTGCAGAGAAATAGGGCATTTTCTTTGCTGGCACTGTGTAGAAAATATCAGCTTGTTTTTGTAACTGTTGGCCTATTTATTTCACAGCCAGTCTCAGAAAATGGGCCGGCTCCTTACTACTCCCACACAATATAAGAGCTTGTTTCCAAAGAGCAGAGAAAATTGACTAAGATCCTTGGTTAGATGACAGATGGATTCTGTCGCTTTGCCAGAGACGTGAAATTACAGGTGACACCTGATATGTGATAATAAAAAGCACCCACCCAGTAATCAGCCCTTGGCCTTTATTTTTGTGATGTCATCAGCATGCAGGTGGCTTACTGGGGATCTTGAATAAAATACTGAGCATTGTCAAAGGACTCACATGGACAATTTTTATCTCCCCATCTGTGTGATCTCCCATGTGATGAGCTTGGACTACAGCCATTTCCATCTCTGTCTTGGTTTACAAAAAGTTATCAGAAGGTTGTCTGTGGTTCTATTTATCCTACTGTGTCCTTTGTCTTGAAAAAATCTGAAGCCAATAAGAGAGTTCAAATTATATCATTAATGGTAATATCAGTACATTTAGAGCTAAATTTGTGTACTTTATAAAAATATAATCAGTAAGACATATGAAGTATAAAAAATATCCACACAATATCAACCTGGACTTGGAATGTTCATTGTGCTCAGAAGACAAACTCCTGGCTTTATTTAGTTTATAGGGTTGTTTCCTACAATTTGGTGGCATATTAAAAATACGCCTGAGGTGGGGCACCTGGGTGGCTCAGTTGGTTAAGTGTCTGGCTTCGGCTCAGGTCATGATCTTGCGGTCCATGGGTTCAAGCCCCACAAAGGGTTCTGTGCTGACAGCTGGGAGCCTGGAGCCTGCTTCAGATTCTGTGTCTCCCTTTCTCTCTGCCCCTGCCCCACCCATGCTCTGTCTCTCTCTGTCTCTCAAAAATGAATAAATGTTAAAAAAATTAAAAAATATATGCTGGAGGAAGTGGTGCTTTTCCTGTAGCACTTGGGAAGTGGGGCTATTAACCTATTATTTATTTCCACATAGTTCAACTATCTCTCTTCAGAAAATACAAGAAGTTCATTTAACTTGAGGTCTAATAATAAAGTAACAACCACACAAAATTGTTAAAAAAAAAAAAAAAGATGAGTTAAGACATAAACTCAACCTCTCATATATAGTGATGTTATGAATTGTAAACAGTTTGCCTCAGGGAGCTCTCTTAATATAATTAACACTATTGGAGCCTCTGAAGCACTAAGTACAGATGCTATGTCCCTTAAGACCATCAACTGGTTTAAAGCTTATGAACCCCAGTGAGCTGGTTTATTTCATCACTCTCAATTCATCAATAAAGAAAGGGAGGTGCAGAGGTAATGCTAGGGACTCAAGTTTGCACAACTATAAATAGCAAACCCAAAATTAAACTCAAGCCTCACTGATTTCAAGGCAATGTTCCTAACCAGCATATCATACTGGTCATAAATAGCATGCAGGTACAACAAGAGAGGGTTTCAGATGTTATGTTCTAATCTCTCTTCACTAAGACATGAGTAAACCCCCTAGTCAAGGGCATTAAAGGAAATATGTTGTCCTGGTCCTTTGTTCTATTATCACCTTTCAGTTTTATCATCCACTGCTTGTCTTCTGTGCCCCATGCCAGCCCATGTCCTGCACTGAGCTGGGCAATCCTTCTATCAGTGTGATTTACAGACAGCCAAGAACTCTTAGCTTTCCACTGGTAATTGCTCAAAACCCGTATGTATTATAGAGAATTATCATTAAATCATTTATGTAGTGGCAATTACATTGTTTGTTTTCATTTCTTGTTTTATTTTCTTTTCAGAGGAAACTACTGAATAGATATGTATAAATTTTGCACTTTAAGGAATTCCACTATTCCCAATCTGCAAAACTGCTTACTTGCTATATTGTGTGTGTGTGTGTGTGTGTGTGTGTGTGCGCGCGCGCACTTGCGTGTAGAGGGAATTTTAGAATACACAGGGTGTAGCATAAACTGCTTTGGTTTTTAGAAAGAAAAGAACAATTTCTGGACTGCATACTGCATCAGAAAATGTTCATTAAGGGGCGCCTGAGTGGCTCAGCGGGTTAAGTGTCCGACTTCGGCTCAGGTCAGGATCTCATGGTTTGTGAGTTCGAGCCCTGCATCGGGCTCCGTGCTGACAGCTTGGAGCCTGGAGCCTGCTTTGGATTCTGTGTCTCCTTCTCTCTCGGCCCCTCCCCCACTTGTGCTCTGTCTCTATCAAAAATAAATAAATGTAAAAAAGAATTAGAAAATGTTCATTAATTTAAAAAGAATTCTTGCTTTGGTTATTTTTTGTTTCACGTGATTAAACATCTTACTTGGTTTAAGCAATTTATTTTTAAAAATTTACAACTTCATATGCATGCACACATATACCCCATATAAACACACATAAAACAAGGAAGTTAAATTTTTAGAATAAATTTTATATTAAATTTAATGACTATCCAGTTTTCCTGTACGTTACATGCTAATAGTTGACACATGGGATAATTTGGACAATTTTTATTATTTTTTAAATTTTTTTTAACGTTTATTCATTTTTTGAGAGAGAGAGACAGAGAGCATGAGCACAGGCGAGGCAGTGAGAGGGGAAGACACAGAACCCAAAGCAGGCTCCAGACTCCGAGCTGTCAGCACAGAGCCTGACGCAGGGCTAGAACTCACAAGCTGTGAGATCATGACCTGAGCTGAAATCGGACTGCCAACTGACTGAGCCACCCAGGTGCCCTGGACAATTTTCAGTTTAAGGTTAAAAATGGTACCATGTATGACATAATAATTAATACTTGAAATGCTTTTTTGGTCAATTTCTTGTACCAGCACACTGTTACAATTATGACATGGTGTCCAGGAGCCTGACATATTTGTTTGGTGGTTTGTTTGGTTGGTTATGTGTTTATATAAACAGCAATGAATTTGGACAATTCAGTTATGAGAACAATTCAATGGACTTTTTCTCAGATTTTTTCAGAAGAATGTAAACATAAATATTTAGTATAATAATTACAATGAGAATAATTCAGAAATAATATAGAGTTGTTTTAATCATAGCATTTTTTTACTTCACTAGAAGCCATATACTATTACATTTTATTTTTTTCTCTATGAAACCATTCATGCTTAATAAATCTGGCATAGAGTCACCTAGGTGGCTTAGTTTGTTGAGCATCCAACTCTTGATTTCTGCTCAGGTTATGATCCCAGGGTCATGGGATCAAGCCCTGCATCAGGCTCCATGCTCAGCATGGAAATTGCTTAAGATTCTCTCTCTCTCTCTCTCTCTCTCTCTCTCTCTCTCTGTCTCCCTCTGCCCTTCTTCCACCCACTCCTCTCTAAAGTAAAAAAAAAAAAAATCTGGCATAGAGATATTGAATGTAATGTGAGAATTGTAGGATTCCATAATTGCCCCATGGTGGATTTGGGGTTATACACCAATAGCAACTTCTCAAATGAGTTTTTATATACACACACACACACACACACACACACACACACACACACCAAATAGCCTCATATTCTCCATCTTCAAAATGAAGCTTTTGTATATTGTAATGTCGTTTTGTCCCAAAGTCTAACATTGAACCCATAAAAGGAGCACTTTCAGTTATGAAACATGAAATGTGTGAATCAAATGATACACCAGTAAATAAACCACAAGTGAACCATATGAAGAAATCCAAATTTCTGAAAATCCAAGTAAATGCTAACATTAGGCATAGAAATAATCAAATATGTAAGGGAGGGGCTATTTCATCTAGAGAAAGAATTGTGGTGATATATGTTTTGGCAAAGAAACCCAACATTTTCAAGTAGATGAAAGAAATTAAAAATTGAGAATCTTCTAAATAGAACTTCTATACGTAAATATGTCATTTTCCCCAGAGTGACATGGTAGATATCTATACAAACATGACCAATAGATTCTCATCAGAATCCCAGAAATTCTTCTATAAGGTTTATTGGAATGAGGCATGATGTAATGTTGGCTAAGCATGAGATCTGATTTCCTATCTATGTAACTTTCACAAATGGACTCTTATGAGCACATTATATAATTTCCTAATGATTTTTCTTATCAGTTTGGTAAGTCATGCAACAGTTCCTAAAATACAAATCAGTACACTTCATGCAGACTGCCTTGATTCTGATTCGCACAATCCTAAATAAGAAAAAACTAAGTCATGGGTGAGACTTTCTCAGGGGTGAGACTGTGTTGGCTTAACTGCAAATGTATTCTTTAGTCCAGTTATATATATATCTTAGTAAATTTCAGCATCATCTCCTACTGTAAGATTTGCGAAATTGCCAATTGATCAGAATCTCTACTGAGTGGCTATTGATTCATGTCTAAATTATTTCAAACATTTTAATGGTTAAATTTCAAATCATTAAAATGAGTGAAGAGAATAGAAATAGATAAAAGTACATTTTACTTAATTTTGACATGTAGGTTCTCTAAATAAACAAGGCTCCAACTTTTAAAATGTAATACATGAATTAAACAGTACAATACAGATAGAATAACCTACTTTAGAAAAACTCTTAAGAGAAACAAATATGTGCTTTTTCTTAGAAAATTGAAGTCTGATTTAAGACACTGGATTTTTAAATTCATATTTGGTAATTGTTTCTGCTGGAGTAATGAAACTAGAAAATTAACAGGAAAATATTCCTAGAAAAAGATAAAAAGTATATTACAGGATCTTATTTTACCTTACTCTTTTTACATTTGTGTGGAATATGAAATTTATGCAAAAATATCTTATTTTGCTCATTAAAACTATGTGAATTCTTCTGCCTTTTATTAGTAACCATGTATCTCTTTGTTCTACAGATGACTCCTAAAAATCCATATCCTCCATAAATCCATCCTAGATTGATCAGAAAGAGATTAATGATTTCTACCGGACCCAGTTTATCTCAACCTTGAAGTCCAAGTCCTATTCCCCTTGTTCTTCAACCCCCAACAAGAAATTTATACTTGATTTCTTTGTAGTTTTTAAATGACCAGAACAGGGGCGCCAGGGTGGCTCAGTCAGTTGGATGTCCAACTTTGGCTCAGGTCATGGTCTCAAAGTTTGTGGGTTCAAGCCCCTTGTCGGGTTCTGTGCTGATTACTCAGAGCCTGGAGTGTGCTTTGGATCCTGTGTCTCCCTCTCTCTCTGCCCCTCTCCTGTTCATGTCCTGTCTCTCTGTCTCTCAAAAATGAATAAATGTTAACAAAAAATTAAATGGCCAAAACGTAGTGCAAATAATTTTACTTTCTCTGTATGTGTCTCTGCAACCTTCTTATTCTAAGTATAAACCTTTTTCCTTCATTTTTCTGTGTCACTGTAACTTGATTCAGATTCTAAATCTCTAAAAGATAAAAATCCTTAGAAAGCAGAGCTGCAGCATCATGCAACAAAACTCCATCTAGTCCTGCACAAAACATTGAACTCCTACTCTATCAGAAATTGATCAAGAAGTTAGGAACATAAAAACTAATGGGATATAATGCTTGCCCTTAAGATATTTATTTTAACAGAAACAGGGAAACTGCATAAACAACTGTGTATTAGCTTTTACTAAATAATGCTGCAGTTACAGAACTCTCAAAATCTCGGTATCTTACTGTATTTCTCACATTAAATATTAACTGTTGTACTTAGGGGTTGGCTTTGGCTTTGTGCCACAGCTTTTTCAGTCCAGAATTAAGACCGAAAGAGAAGCCCCTATTTGACACGTGCCATTCTTTTAACATATAAATGGGGGGAAATGTCTTCTTTGTGATATATGGAAACTCTCTTCAAATTCTATTGACCAAAGCAAGTCATATGGCCAAACTTGGTGTCAACAGAGCAAGAGAATATATACTTCCCATAGTAAGTGCCTGTGAACTACAGGGCAATGAGTAATGATAAAGAACTCTCTTTATATAGTAGAAAACAAAACACCGGAAACAGCAATATAATTTATCATGAATTAACTACATAGTAATATGAGTAAATATGAAATATGTTCAGATCACATAAATAGGATCATCTGAAAACAGCATTTGGCAGCAACAGAGGCAGAAGTGCTTGTGCTGAGTCTTGCAGGTTAAACAGGAGTTTGCCGGGGTGATAAGTTGGGAAGGTATTCTAGGCTGAGCATAAAGATGTGCATTTGCAAAGACATAAAGGAAGGAATGAGTTTATCTTGCTCAGGAAATGGCAAGCTGTTTAGCATAGTTGTGAGATCAGTTTGTGGTGATAGTCATTTGAGGTTAAATACAATTTAAGAAATTTTGACGTTACATCCTAAGAAATAGACTGACCATGAACGTTGATTCTTAGCAGAGGAGTATCCCTATAAAATCAGTTTGGGACAAGTCACTAAATACCTTGGGCTCCTGGATTTTCAAAGTGGAAAATGGGATCTGGGGGTCAAAATATATGTCAGATTCTTTCCAGACCTTAAGTGTTATACTTCTATAGTCTTTAAATCATGATTCAATTTAAGATGATTTTCAAAACATTTTAAGATTTTGCTTTCAAAATTTGGATTTCCAAAATCTCAAACATGAAGCAAATTTTTTTTCTTATATAAGGGATCCATAATAATTATTTTAAAACTATTTACATTCAATTAAAAAACAATAAAAAACTATTTACATGCCTTGATATATAGTTAGAAATCCAAAAGACAGAGAAGAGAATTTAGAATAATTATATTTTAAATTGTACTAAGCCATCTGTAAACAAAATATATTGAAGGAATAAAATCCATTCAGCATAAATTTCTTCATATAGCACACCTATGTTCTTCAGTTTTTATTTTATACACAGTGAAACATTTTATTTTTTCTTCTAAATAGTGAGTGAATATACAATGAGATATGTGAAATATAAGTGAAAAATTAAATTAGGTAAATGAATTCAAGATTGACTAGCTTATATTGGTAACAAATAATCCTCAAAAGTAAGTACTTTACAATATCAAAGATTTATTTTTAGCTCATGCAAAGACCATCTCAAGTCCATGTAACTCTCAAGGGTAGTCATTCCCATGAGTTAGCACATCATTCCAGGTAGCTTTAAACTTCTGAAACCTGTTATTAACACATTTTCTTTCATTATCACCTTAACAGGGTGAAGCTTGAAACAAGGGAGTGGAATATCAGCAATTAAATGCTTCTTCCCCGAAGTGACATATGTCATTTCTGCCAACCATATATCTACTCACATTTCACTGTACAAAGGAAGTCGTATGGTCTTTCCTGACTTCAAGGAGATGGGGACACGCTATGCTCCTGGTGTGCACAAAGACAGAGATGATGGATTGCTGCTGGAGAACAGCAGCAATACCCACCATCCAATGTAGAGCAAGCAAGAAATTAACATTTGTTTGCTGTCTACCATGGGCAAGAACTGTTAGGACCTTTCTCATTTGTTAACTTAGAGATGCTCACAAAAACTTACTGGTATATTACAGTGTCTCCATTTTGTGAAAGCCAACAGACAAGCCAAAAAACCCAAACCTGCCCCCAAAAGATAGAGGGAACTTAACTCACGAATTTTTATTCCAAGACCTTTGCTTTGGACACAAACATGCTGCCTTTGAATGTCTTCACAAGCTTAGAATCAATTAATAAATATTCCTATGTTTATCACTTAAGAAGTCAAGTAGAAATTGTGTCTTACGGTTATAATTTTTCTCTTTTCTTGAAAACAAGATTTAGGAAAACATTATATTAAAGTAGTTGTGTATCACAATTGCTTGATTCACGTGGAATTGAGGAAATCTCCATATTCATGCTAACTTTTTGAGTGTTCTGAATCTGCTCTTTCAGAAGTTATAAACATCTGACTTACTGGCTACAAATTCATCTTTTTTGTGTTTCATCCATCAATGGCCTTGGGAATTAAAAATGGAGCCCAGTTCAGCATAAAATGTGAATCTAGTTACATGAGCCTTTTTTTAAGCTCAATGATAAGTAAAGAGCATTCATACCCATTGAATATCTTATCTCAGTGTTTCAATGCAGTTAGGATGATGGTCTTGCAAGAGAGATTATTCAACATGGTCTATAGATTTTATTTTTAAGTTTAAAAAGTAACCTGCACTGTGGCAAGGATAATGGTTTCTATATACTCTTGAAGGCAGTCAGTAGCTCTATAAAAGGGCCATGGAATGCATTGCCCCTTTCTTCCCAAAATGACTATTATAATTTTTTAAAAACCTGAATTGACAATGGATTTAGTTTGCATATATTAATATTCACCCAAATTGTCTATTTTGGATATTAAATAAATAATATAGGACTTGTGCATATGAAACAAGCTCTGAGTTGCTGAAATTCTTGAATAAGTTCCACTGACTATACCTCCCTTTCTCTGCATCAGAATATGTCTAGTAGATGTGAAGAAGGAAAGACCATGCAAAGCTCTTCTCCTACCATAAAAATGCTATTTCTTTATTTTAAAAACTTGGAAGATAACTTATTTGAATAAAAAATAATAAGATTAATGATTTCTAATTGTTTCTTAAGCATTGGTCTTCTACATATGTTTTGAATAAATATGTTATAAAACAAAAACGTTCTGGTTAAGCATAATTAATATACAAAATTGTGAAAGAGGTCAAAACAGATAAAGAATATTTAAGGCAGGAAATACTTGTAAGGAGGTTTAGCAAATTCAGGTTTAGATAGTGTTGACAATTCATAATGATATATGGAATTCAAGCCCAATATTTGATATGATGCACAGAACGCAACACATATACCCATTGAAATCAGAGGATTAAGCCTCTCATCACAGACTACTAAAGACTTAATGAATTAATAAATTAAAATAACACAAAATTAATCCAGATATTTTAATAAAAAATATTATTCAAAAGATATTGATGTATACTAAGAAATTCACTAATTGTTCTCTTTGAATCGTTGGACTGCTTATATTACCATCACTTATTGTGTGTTGAACAGTTACCGGGCATGATTTCTAACCTCCCCCATCAACTCTGGAAGTTACCTATTACTATCCTCACTTATGAATATTATTTAGCTGAGACTCAGAAATGTGAGTTGGCATGCACGAAGTCACTGGTGAAGCAGAGATCCAAACCTACTTCTAGGTGATTCTAATGTTCTGGTGTTTTCTGAAACATCAAGTCTGTTACAGATAATGGCACCCAAATTATCCAAGTAATGTGAGCCAGTCACTTCTGATATATTTTTAGAGCCTCCCATTCTTAGTTTTGTTTTTCTCTCTACAAATCTCTTGCACCTGTCCTCTTTTATCAATTGACATTTATTCTAACCTAAATTAGATCATTATTACATTTTGCTTTAATTTCTTTAGTTATTTCAGTCATCTACATACATTAAACATTTAACAATTTATGTTATATACTGGAGGTAAAAAGATAATAAAGTATTTTCTTTTTTTTTTAATTTTTTTTAACGTTTATTTATTTTTGAGACAGAGAGAGACAGAGCATGAACAGGGGAGGGGCAGAGAGAGAGGGAGACACAGAATCTGAAACAGGCTCCAGGCTCTGAGCTGTCAACACAGAGCCCAATGCGGGGCTCGAACTCACGGACCGTGAGATCATGACCTGAGCTGAAGTCAGACGCTTAACGGACCGAGCCACCCAGGTGACCCTAATAAAGTATTTTAAAAACTAACGCAAAATTCTTTGATATTCCTCCCTTAGGAAGTGGGGTCTGTGTCCCCTCTCCTTGATTTTCGGCTTTGTAACTGCTTGACCAATAGAGTGTAGTACAAGTCATTTTGTGTGTGTTAGGGCCCAGGGCTCAAGAAACTGGAAGCTTCTACTTCCTGTCTGATGTGAGAAAGCTCAGGTCACATGAGCTTTTGTCTCAGTCCTAGCTAAAGTCTCATGTCAATGCATCAACCACCAGATATGTGAATGAGAAAGACTTTGTAATGACCCAGCCCCATGCACCAATCAAGAACTGTCTGGGTGAACACAGACACAGTCAACCTCCAGAACGCTGAGAGAAAATAGTAAAGCAATTGTTATTTTAAGGCACTGAGATTCAAGGTGACCTGTAAATAAAAACCAAAGCCTTATCAACAGTCTAGTGAAAAATGAAGACAAGAAAAATAACAGAAATGAAACGGTGAATTTTTTATTCATCCAAAAAACCTGAAGAGAAAGTTCAGTATTTGGGAGAAATACACGGATTAGATGGGTAGATATTTGAAGTAGGCATATTTTGAGGTAGGTATGTTTTGATCACATTGTTCAGGGATCAGGGGTTTGTCGTATGAGTTGCCAGGAGCCCTTCTGAGGTCCCATCCATGGCTACTAACACCATTTCCAAAACCGGTTTCATTCTCTTAAGCCATTTTCACTTCTTTTTTTTCCTGATTATTTCCTTAGTTTCAAAGACATTCCTACTCAGAAGAGACTGAAGTATCTGCTGTCTCTAGGTATTTTAATTCTCTTAGGCTAATGATACGATGGACAGGAGAAGGAGGTGGGGAATTCTAAGAATGAAACCAGGTGCCACCGCAGGAGAGGTCAATGCCAGTGGAATTTCGTCAGGCTGAATTGTATCTTTGGGGGGGGGGGGAGGATGGCACATTCTTTCAGGAATTTTCAAAATATCGCAATATTGATTTCTAATACCTTTGAGGAAGTATTTGTTCTCTTAACTAAAATGGTCTTCTATAATATTGCTGTTTCCAGAAAAAGGAGATTTGTGCCAATGAAAAACACAGAAAACAGTATTATGTGTTCATATGTAATTTCCAAAAACTCTGAATCAGAAATTCAACATTTTTTTTGGTCTAATTTCTGTGTCCCATCCAGACTGCTTTGCTGATTCAAAAAAAAAGAAAGAAAGGAAAAATCACAGTGTATATCAGATGAGCAACTCATTTCCCCGGCATGTCAAACAACAGAAGATCTGCTTTTCTAGAAAGCTCTAGGTTGTTGTTGTTTTTTTTTAATTATTTTAATGATTGGTTATTCTTGTTGCAAGTAAAAACACCCTGCATAAAATATATTAAATAATAGATGTTTAATTACATTTTAAATTAAATGTAAATCTTGAAAATATTAACAAATTGGTAATTGCAGGTTGTTTCACAATTGTGCTGAGGCAATTAGAAACATGCCATAGTCACATATTCATAAGGAAGGCACACAGTGCAAAGAGCTGAAACTATTTAAAAAATTCAAAGTAATAGTTTATGTAATTACATTGAATCAGAGAAGTCCTGTTACTTTGTTCATGGCTGGGGAAGAGACCTTATGTAAGACTGAAATGAAACATTATTACCGTCTCACTTACTCGTCTTGGAATTGGTTTAGTGATTACTTCAACATCGACATCAGTGAAAAACATTTGACATCTGGCCTAGAAAATCAGACAGTAGACCATAGAGACTTTGATTAAAAAACTTCATGTAATTTTCTCCAATCAGTAGCTTGGCCTGTTCTTTTATCAGAGTGAAGGTTGCTCTCATCACCTGCAAATTTATACTAAAGCTTTAAACAAACAAGCATAAAACTTTTACACGAAAATCCCCTCCTGAAGGAATACTTCCAGAGGAACCTGATGATTAGCTGTGCTGATGATTTGATCTCTTCAGCGTGAGACAAGCCTGGAATCTTTTGTATAATTTTTTTATTCGAGTTGTGTGTATGCATGTATAAGTGTGTGTCTGGCCTTCATCTCATAAAGCATTTGGGGGGAAACTCTACATAAGCTGCTATTGCTTGCTGGAAAAAAAAAAAAAGACAGCTTCTTTCACATCATCTGTGTGCCAGGCACTATTCTGAAGTCAGAAATCATGCAAGCCACTAGGGTTCTGTATGTTTAACCTCCTATAGAGCAGAGCCATTCCCATTACTGAGAAGAATGAACCCTTAGCGACACAACAATAGAGATCCTGAAATGAACTGCATTGCAGTATCGCCATGAATTAAAGTCTCCATCAGAGGCTGTGGCTCTTGGCATCAGCGAGCAAGGGCTTCGATGAAGTCGAGCAAGGAACTCTGCAGTAATGAGCCATCCTGCTGCCTTTTCTCTTTGAAGACAATTTATATGATGAAACTTGATAATTAACTTATGTCCAACAAACTAAATCCAATATATCTGTTTTCAGGTCAGAGGCAGTGGCTGTAGTCTCTCGGAATATGCTACCCCATCTACCAGTTCCCTGACAAGGAGACAGTCCCTGCTAATACAGTGTCACAGTAAATTTACTTATCTCTTAAGAACAACGAGGTGTGCTGTAAAATATGTGTGTACTATCAAAACATTCATAATAAAATCCTAATAAAATTAGAAAGTTGGAATAAAAGGAAATCACAGTCTTCAATTGTATGTCTTGAAATTACCTTCAATAATGGCTGATAGGTTATGTATGTGGTGACAATTACACACACACACACACACACACACACACACACACACACACAGCTTCAGCCCATGAGCACACAGAATTGGTTTCCCAGGTTCAGTTTCCAAGGAAGGAAGACAGTATGATGAAGTAAAAACCAACTTTCCCCAATTCTACAACTTTATCTTTCATGGTTTACAAATTGTCATTGCACTGTTATACCCTGGAGAGTATGAAATCTACTCAATGATTAGAGACACAGTCCAAAAAAAAAGCATTTCCTTCTTGATACTACCTGAAATAGCAAAGTAAAAAAACATAGAAGGTGAAAAAAGGAAACACTTGGATCATTTTTCAAAATGTCAATGTTTTATTTAAACCTGCCTGGGGCTGATCTTTGCACTCAATCCATGTACATGGCATGGTATTGGAATTACAACTCTCGGATGGAAAGAAATAAGAAGTACAAGGCAGATTTTGCATCACAAGTTGTGACTATTTCTTGATATGTGCTTACAACAGTCATTTATTGGTCCATTGGCCTACGTCCTCATGAAATCAGATTGCATTTTTGGAAATCAGGCAGAGAAATAAAATCTGCTCTCAGAGATGGATATCTGTTGGGAAACACTTTCATTATGTGACTGCTACAAGAGGTATTCTGCTGGAAAAAAGTGATTTGTTCCATGGAAAAATGCATCTAGAGGAAATTGATATTTAGTTACTCATATCAACCATGCTTATAAAAAAGAGAGATTCTACGTTTTTATCTTTTAAAAACATTACATTATTAATCTTTCCAGATGTATTTATTTGTAAAATGACATACCACAGGAAGCTCAAAGCCACTTCTCACAAATTCTGCCTTTTAAACACAAAATTATTGCTGATAAACTATTTAACCTTTTTTTTTTTTTTTTTAACAACTCCAGGTTAACCTATTAATGCCTTAACAGTGGACATATTTCTAAGATAACTTTAGGTAATTTTCTTAAAATTATTTCCTTAAGTTTTAATAAATTTCTTAAAGTTATCTTTAATGTTTATTTATTTATTTTTAAGAGAGAAAGAGATAGTGGGGGAGGAGCAGAGAGAGACAGAAAGAGAATCCCAAGCAGGCTCCACAGTGTCAGCATGGAGCCCATGTGGGTCTAGACCTCACAAACTGTGAGATCATGACCTGAGCTGAAATCAAAGCACCCCAAAATGATTCCTTTCCTAATTAAAGTTATGGTTTTTATCAAAGTAATAAAGTGATTAATGGTTGGCCTCATATGGTGTGTTGGAGGAAGACTTAAACCATCTTCTCAAAGGTGAACTGGTATCACCACAACCTGAAGTTCTGCAAATATCTTAATTCTAAATCCCTATTTTTATAAGTAATCAACTGAAATATACTGTTGCAGGTGACAGGGCTCAAAGTGAGAAGTCCTTTTACTATATTTGCCAGTCTCGTGTCTACCTTTAATTGAAATGCCTTGTAAATTATACATTCAATAGTTTATGAGGGGCGCCTGTGTTGGTCAGTCGGTTAAGCATCTGACTCTTGATTGTACCTCAGATCATGATCTCATGATTTGTGAGCCCCATGTGGGGGCACCGTGCTGACCACGTGGAGCCTGCTTGGCTTTCACTCTCTCACTCTGTCTCTGCCCCTCCCCCACTCAAGCTCTCTCTCTGTCTTTCTCTCTCTCAAAATAAATAAACTTAAAAAAAATAGTTCATGAGTCCTTAGACCTAGACCTTAGACCTAGACAAGTATTTTACATCATGCTTTTCCATTGTCTATGTAACCAAATGCATAATTTATGAAATCTCATGGTGTATGAAGATACTGAATCCTATTCCCTGTTATTTAAAACTATTCACAGAAAAATATATATGTTTTATTAAAAGAAGTTAAATTTAAAAAGCAATTTCTGTCTAGCATATAAAGTTCCATGAGGGCAGTGATCTTTGTTTGCTTCTCAAATGCATCCTAAGCACCTAAAACAATGCCATATATATATATATATATATATATATATATATATGGGTGTTCAATAAATATTTGTTCAATGAATGAATTGTGAAAAAGACAAACAACACTACCTATAAAACAGGTCCTTGAAATGATATTGGCTTACCACTTTAAGGTGACTGTGGAATAATGATTAGTGAAGAATAATCTTTAATTTTGCCTTTGATCCCTTGGGGGCAGGCTAAATCCATGACTGCTAGCTGTTTATTTCTGAGAACTGTGGACTATATAAATAAACAACCAAAATCTTTGGAAAGACTTACCACATAAAAAATATCAAAGTGTGCTAAATTTTGTGGTAGAGAAAACTGGAGAAAATGAGAATTTAGAGAAATGCAAGTCCACTGAACCTGGAGAAATCATGTATTTAACAAGAGTTCATGTTTACTTAGTACCTATCAAGGGCCAGACTCTGAATGGGATGAGCACAGGGGTAGAGGCACATGTGCAAAGCTATAATCACAACCCTGTCCCTACTCTAGTAGTGTTACGGTTACAACTAACTCACTTAGGGAATCAGAGAAGGCCATATGGACAAGCTGACATTTGAGGAGACAGACCAGTGAACCATAAAGAGGAAATGAGCCCAAATGAGCAGGACATTTAGAATAACAACATTCCTTGAACCTGAAAACCAGTAAATATTTCAGAGAAGCAGCATTGAGACTCTGAAAAATTTATGTTTGAGTAAAAGAAACTGTGCATTAATTAGGACAATTTAGGGTTAAAAAGAAACCCCAAAATATAGTTACTTGAACAAGATAAAAGTTTGTTCCTCTTATGTAACAACCCAAGCATGAGCAATTGAGGGCTGATATGGACATCTCAGTGTGCAGAACCAGGCTCCTTCTATCTAGTTGGTCAGCCATACCCAGTGCATGACTTTCATCTCACGTTTTAAGATAGCTGCTTCAGTTCCTGCCATTACATCTGCATTCCAGTCAGTAGAAAGAAGAAAGGGGAAGTAGAAAGCATACTTCTCCACAGCATACCCCAATTTTCTCTATTCATCCTAATTTCTTATTCTGCCAAGCAAAACCATCTCTACTCCCCATCTTCCTGTTCCTGATTCATATCATTTTATATCCTTCAGGACAAGGACAAAACCCTGGAAGTTTAAATACCAGTATGGGCTCAGAAAACTAGGAACTGGAACTCTTGACTCACTTTCAGATTTTTGTAGGTTTCTTCTTTCACATTACCTTCTCTGGAGGAATGGGATGAGAACCGTGCATAAGGAGAAGATCCTTGGTTGAAAGATGCTAAGTGAGGATGATTATTATTTATGAAGAGATGTCCTAATTATGACCAACCTCTGCAGTTCCGTTATGGCTAGGAAGGTGATTCCTGATAAGTGCAATCAACTCCGCCCCCTTTAAGTACAGTCACGCAGGAGGGTGTGAGTGTAGCAGGGCACAAGGAAATCTTCCTATGGCACGTGTGATGTTAGCAGGCTGTGGTTGACTGACAAAATCCTGTTAACAATAGACATTTGATATACCAGTATAGCTCAGCTGGGGAAGATCTCTCCTCTTGCCTGCCTTGCACTGCATCGAAAATCACCAGTGAAATTCTGATTCCAGGATCTTGATTATTGGAGATGATGCGTGAAAAAGCAAGACACAACGTGACTTACACACACCGGGCTGGACTTTCAGTAGGGGAGATTCAAACCAGAATTGATTTGTCTACTCAGAATGTCTGTGAGGTAGATGTCAGGAATTGAAAATGAATAGGAACTTCCTAATGACATTGACACCTTTGTTCTTCAGGTATTTCCTTTGCATGTCCTGAAATAAAAAGGGAGCCTCTAGATAGATTCGTTCCAGGGGGTAGAGCTTAAGGGACCTATTCTCAAAACCAGGCACATTGTAGTAGAACCTCTTGCTACCTCTTGCTACTCAGCTTAGCGTCTTTTTAAATAACGACCTCATCCTGGAGAAGAAACAGAATGGAAATTTCTCCAGTTTTCAAACTACGTAAAAAATCACATGAATATCTTTCTGTAAAACAAAAGGTGAGCAGACTTATCTGATATATTTTTCCTTCTCCTCAAAACAGACTTGCTCACAGAAACATTAAAAAACATATAAATTATTCATCAAAAAAGAATGCTGCCTTACCCTGACTCCAGTTAAGAAGTAGTCACACATCTTAACAATGCAGAGTCAACATCTCTACTAGAAGTCAGCTTATGTTCTAGTTAACAATATAATTTAAGATCGAATTCTATAAATTACGGACAGGAAAATTACAAATTGAATTGAAATATTCATTTAGTAATTATTATTATAATAATACTAGTTATTATAATAATTATTAATATAATAATACTGAAATGCCCTTCTCAGTTCAGTGCATGCCATTCACATCACTGACTTGGTTTTCTCTTTTTCTCAGGTTCTTACTCTTCTTTGTAAAAAAATGTTTTTTAATGTTTATTTATTTTTGAGAGAGAGAGAGAGTGCAAGAAGGGGAGAGGGGGAGGCAGAGAGAGACAGAGACACAGAATCTGAAGCAGGGTCCAGGCCCTTGGCTGTGGGCTGTCAGCACTCAAACTGCAGGGCTCAAACTCACAAACCATGAGATCACGACCTGAGCTGAAGTCGGATGCTTAACCGACTGAGCCACCCAGGCGCCCCATGGTTCTTACTCTTCTTTAGCTATATTTCTCCCTTTATCTTTCTTAAAGACTCTTCTTCTTCCTATTCCTTTTTGTTTTTTGTTTTTGTTTCTGTACTCATTTATCTGTTTATTGAGCATCTATTTTATACCATCGTTACAGGCTCTCTTGCTTTCTTTCTTCCTCCCAATCTGTCTCTCCCTCCAAAATTATATATTTTTTTAAAAGTTTGTTTATTTTGATAGAGAGAGTGAGAGAGCAGGAAATGGGCAGAGAGAGAGGGAGAGATAGAGAATCCCAAGCAGGCTCTGCACTATCAGTGTGGAGCCTGACGTGGGGTTTAAACCCATGAACCAGGACATCATGATCTGGGCCGAAATTGAGAGTCAGATATTTAACCAACTGAGCTACCCAGGCGCCCCTAAAATTGGATCTACTAAGTCTTTCCTCTTCTACATTATCTCATGCACCCTCCCTCCCAAAATGTACACGCACATTCACACACAGAGTTTGTCACACACAATCACACACATCCTTCCTTTTGTTAGTATCATGGCTCAGCACCAGAACAAGATATAGTGGAGATAGTTGAGATCTGGATAAATAATCAGACCTACTATAGCTGGTGATAGAAAACAACAGACAACCATCAGGACAGCTGGGTGGAGAAGACTGTTTGGGGAGCCCAAAAAGCAGACAGTGACAATCAGAGAGTTCTGGCAAAAGTCATAGCCAATGGTGATTCACACTCAGAAATATACATGAGACCCAACCACATGCATCTATTACTTTACTCTCTCTGTTACTCTCTGGGAAAAGTATCAGTAAAAGAGCCCAATTTGGGGGAAATCTATTTCTTCTGCAGAAATCAACTCAAGCATGAAAGCAGATGAAAGAGACCCAGATACATAAATTGGGTCATTAGGGCCAGGGGGATGGATCCAGCTAGTCCAAGCATGCTTGGTTGCCAAGCTCTTGGCTTTCTCCTACCTCTGAGCCTGAGAACAGTAAAAATCTCAGTCATGGGCAGTCATAGGTGGGTCTCAGTTGTCCCTGCACAGGGACCACAAGGGTGCTTTATTAGAGTGGGCGGCCACCAGCACACCTCTCGTTTCTACTTATATTCCTGCCACTTTCTAGTCCCAGGGCATGTCAGCTTGTTGCTTCTGTAGTGGCCGTCTAGAAGTCTGAACTTGAAGTTATATATTCAAAGAGGAGATGCTTATGAAAGGAGATTCTGAACAAGGGTAAAGGCTATGTCTTGAAACCTTGAATTACCAAATACTTAAAACCATTATAACCTAAACGTCATAAAGGAACTATTTTCATAAAGCAGTGGGCTTTATCTTTATGAGATTTATAGGCTGACAGTGATGAATAAAGAAGTACTGATTTGTGTAGACACAGGGACCTTGGGTGGTTTCCAAACCTCACTTATAACTAAATTAATATATGCAATACACATTTGAGTAGAAAATACACTGTCTTTAAATGTTAGAAATATCTGTTTTCTTTAAGTGTCCACTTTGTCTCTTTGAATCACCTTGACCAACCATACACATGCATGCAAAGAATGTGAAGAAACTGAACTGAGGGTGTCAGTCTCTTCTCTCTAAAATTTGCCCAGCCATTGGCTATTGTACTTCCCACTCACAATACCCCCAGCCATCATTTCCCCCTTGGCTCTTTGACTCCTGTTTGACTTTAAAACATGGTTCCTGGTTTTCATTTCAAGTCTCTAGTTCTGATGATCCATTCATGCATAATTCTGGTCCAGTCTTGGCCAGAAGTCTCTACTCTCTTTTGTCTACACATTGTGATATTGGGAAAGACACATTCCCATTCTTCTTGGCCTTGACTTTTCAGTATAAATTTCCTTGGTTCTCTTCCTGTCATCCTTGATATGAAAACAATCTTCAAAAATACTTTAATCATGATAATAAGACGTTCCTTTACTAAAAATAACCACTCTGGGTGTGAGGGCACAGTAACAATTAGAAAAAGAAAAACGTTATATGTAGGCAGTGGAAAAGAACAACTAAAGACTAATGATAATTTTTTACATAAAATAAGTAACACTGTGTTCTTATGGTATGATAATATAATGAACTAGTATCCAAATACATTTAATATGCTTAAATACCACAATAATACTTATGATTATATAGATAGAAGTACAATTTGAGAATGTTACATTTTATTCCTTACTCTTTTCTCCCATATATTGCTGGTGCTATAGCAACTTTATAAAATTTTCTTATGAAGGTAAACAATTACTTACCATATGACCCAATAATCTCACTGCTAGGTATTTAGTCCAGATAAATGAAAACATGTCCACACAAAGATGTCTATGTACAAATTAACAGAAGCTTTTTTGCCATAGTCCCAAACTGGAAATAACTCGTAAGTTTACCAACTGATGAATGGATACAAACATTGTGCTACATCAATGTAATAGAATACTACGTGCTTAGAATACTAAGCAATAAAAAGCGACAAACTACTGACATATGCAACAACATGGATGAGCATCAAAATTATTTTGCTAAGTAGAAGAAGTCAGCAAGGCTTTATACCATATGACCATTTATATGTCATTTTCAAAATATTAGCTGTATCTATACATTTTAGTATCATAGAGCTTCTGATATCAATTCTGCTGAAAAAATTATGGAAAGTGAAGCTTATAATAAATACAAACATTTATTAAGACCAAAATGTGGCAAGTCAACATAATACACAATACCCTTTTAATCTTAGGAAAAGAATATTAAAAATGGAAGGGATCTTAATAATCAGCTTGTCCAGTGCCCACATTTTATAATTCAGGAAATAACTGCATATAAATATCTATAGATATACTTTCAGCTGTGTATTTGCAAATATTGTTACTTTAGGGTATAGACTTTGATAAAATAAATGCTCAGCTTTTATTCATGAAACAACTTTTAAAGTGGGTTTTCAGTATTTTATTTTTGAAGATGATCCTAATTTCACTTGTGGTTGCAAATATTAACTTGGAAGCACAGATTCTGTGTGTGATACAATTAATGAAAACCCAACAGGACTTGCTAGAGATCTAAGTTATTCTTGACATCATAGGGGTGGTATAGTATTCTATATCTGGTTCCTGTACTGGCACATAGTAAGTACTCAGTAAATGGTTGCTAAGTGACTGAATGGATCACAAATCTATTGCTTAACAATTTCACAGCATAGTTTTTCACACCTAAGCTAATTTTGCTAATGGAAAATTTGCTTGGATTCAATACATCTTGGTTTCACTTCTGCCTTTGTCTCTAATTATTTGTATCATGTGAAATAGCATTTACAAGTCAGTGGCCTCACCCACAAATGGTAATGAGAATCCTTGTCTTCACTAAAATACATTTGGCAATGGAAAATATAATATGATTTAGTTAGAAGCAGTTTGGTGGTATTTTGTGTTCTTATAAGGCATGTGACCTATTTAATGTTTACTAGTAGTAACTAGTTAGAAAACTAATCACTAAGATTTCTTCTAACTCCATGAGTTTATATAAAATCTTGAAATTCACGCATAAGAAGTGTTTTGATATTGAGAAAATAAAAATTTACTGATTTAAATATAAATATCAACACTACTATAACTATGTTACAAATATGAATACATGTTATTTTTATATTTTTAATTCGCAAAATGCTTTACTAGGTGAATTTGAAGATGAGTTTGAATTTAATAAACACATTAAATCATTGTTGCACTATATGTTAATTTGGATGTAAATTAAAAAACAAAAAATAAAACAAGTTAATAAAAAAATAAAATAAAATAAAAGCCCCCCCCCCAAATAAACACATTAATTCATGATGACTGGAGATTCCCAGAACTAAACAGGGAAGGGATATCAACCTAATATCTAACTTGAGTGTGGAATAGAAAAAATTCTAGAATGGGATTCCAGTGGCTAAGATACAGTGCAACTAGCTTCTGAGCCACACACTATCAAAGGAATAATTTACTTTGAGTTTAAACCAAATTATACTGAACTCTTGGGAAGTCTTCATCTATCTTCATACATTCTTACCTTACTTGTCTGTGCTTCCTGTCCCTCCTTCAGATTAATATGGTGAAATATAGAAATACAGAAATGGTCCATGTTGCATTCTTGCCTCTAGACAGATCAGGAACATGATACTGACAGGTATTGAATAGCTATTTATTGAATTGCCTTCCCCCCCAGGCACTGGGCTAAGCATTTTGCATGCAGCATCTTATTTAATCTCACCACAACCCCGTGAGGTGGGTATTACCATCATTTTACAGCTGAGCGAACTGAAGTTTTGAGAGGTCAATAACTTTTTCAAGGTCACACAGCTGTTAAGGGGCAGAGCCAGGTCTGAAACACAGGTAAACCCAGTTCCATCCTTAGAGCTCTACCTAATGTACCAGTGGTTCTCAAAGTGTGGTCCTGGGACCAGCAACAACAGCATTCCCTGCAAACTTGTTCTAAGTACAGACTGTTGAGCTTATGATGCAACTGCTGAATCAGAAACTCTGGGAGGATGTAGGACCCAGAATTCTGTGTTTTAACTAACATTTTGGGTTATTTTAATGCCCAAGTCTGAGAAACAAGAAATTGTACTATATGTCTTCCGTAATAGCAATGTGTCTGACATTCATAAACAATTCACATTCAAAATTCATATTCATTTCACATTCAAAAGGCTCCATAATGAGCTAACCAGTAAGTTTCTTGGCTAGCGAAGTTCCGTAAATAACATCAATAACACACATCCTGATAAGAACGGAAGGCAAGAAAGTATTTGGAATCTAACTAAAGGTTCGAGTCTTTTGCACATCACTGTATTCATTTATTCTGTGAGAAGCAAACCACTTTTCCAAGGGAAACGGATTTATTGCCCATAATTTATGGGAAACCAAAGTGTACATCATTAACTGATTGGTTCAACTTCAGCCAGTCAAGGTGTCACAAATGAAAACAATAACGACCAGTAAAGATTGTGCACAAAGTGGATTCACAACTGACCTGGTTGCTCAGACAGTCGTAATTTGATAATTCCACATGGTTCAAGGGTTGAGGGTGGGCAGGGAGGGCGAGAAGGGAGGATACCGCAGAGAAGACAGCAAGGCAAGGTGGGAGATACTTCCTTCCACACAAATTCAAAATCCCAGCTTTTTTGTGAGACGTATGTGCTTCTGCCCTGCCCATCACCCAGCACTTGAATATCAGGTCTAGTCAATACACTGCAAATAACCCGTATTAATCTGGTGAATTTCATACTATTGAAGCCGATTTGGAGCAGCCAGTGCAGTGTCACACATTTCAGAAAATAAGAACGAGAGAGGAAACTAGAACACAGGTTTAGTGAAAACATGCTTCTTAATTTATATTAACTGCCTATTAGGATTGTGCTTACTGATGTGAAAGGTTTGGAAAAACTATGAGATATCACATTAAAACAGGAAACAGATGGTGCTTAACTGGGTATGCAGGTGAGGAAGCAGGAGCTTCCTCATGTGGCTGCGGGACGCTCGACAAGAACAGCAGCGATCTGTTTGTTCTTTAGTCCGAGTCCGAGGAAAATATCAGTATGTTTGTGAATTATTGTTCATCATGTTTAAGATGTACTAATTTACTTACATAGAATCTAACACGATAACCAGAATATCATCTGACCACGAAATCAGTGAATTGTGGTTTATTCTTGCTATTACAATTATTTCTGAATATCAAAACCATTCCTTCAGATGTTAATATAGAGCATACTGGGTTTTAGAGCATGAAAGCCTCTGCAAATTTAACCATTTGCAAGTCAGGTTAACACCGAAATAAACTAAAATAATTTATAGAATGTACTAAAACTGAATTGCAAGGAAATTTATGATAGGTAGTCACACAATAATAAAAAACCAAAGATTAATTAACATAAAAATTCTAGCTGTCATATTTCTCTAAGTAGAAATAATTGTAATGTAATTTTATTTCACTGATTGAACCTCCAACTAGGTCCTGGGTAAAGTCAATATGAAAATGAAAGCTATATGAAAGGCACCTTTAGGCCAGAAGGAAAACAGGACATGATCTCACCAGCTTCAGAATTAAAACCACTGAATTATTTGCTACACACACACACACACACACACACACACACACACACACACACACGGTAAGAGAGAGAGAGAGGAAAAGAGAGAAAGAGATCCTTTTAATGATATTCATGATTTCTTCCAAAGAATGGGAAACTTGAAAGAAAAATGAATGAGGAGACTTTAAAAAAATCTGTTTAAACTACTTTGGGAAATAGTGAAATAACTAATATATTGAGTTCCATTTTTAAAAAGGCAAAACATGTTGGCCATTTTATTAATTCTTAAGATATTGAAGCATTGGAAATAAAAATAATTTGTTTATGGAACTGTAACCAAGAAATTAAATTATTGAACCAAAATCAATCATGTGTGACATTTTTTCCTATCATAATATGGAGATATCACACTATAAGCAAAATAATAATATCAGTTTCTCAAGCACAGGACTTCTAGGTACTAGACAAATGTCTAGATTACTGCAGAGACAGCACTGGTTTTCAACTTCCTATTTGTGTCTCTGCAACCCAATGCCTGCCTGATGCACTATTGTTGCTCAATAAATATTAGTTGGACCAAGCAGGGTAATTTTCTGAAGACATGTTGGCGGAGCCTAATACATATAAGAGTGTAATGTTTCTGAATAAAAGGAGAAGCTCACCCTTTGAGTTCTCATTGTGGGCTCTCATCAGGGGCTCATCAACACTCTCTCAGGGACCTGAGAGACCTCATTTTACCCAATAATGCTGAATCACACTGTTTTTTTCCAGACTTTTGGTTAATGGAAGATGCAAATACATTCTCTATATTTAGGATGATTTGTGATACATTTGTGTGGTTTAAAGCACATTGTGAACAGTTGGCTGGTATTGGGGAAGTAGACCCCTGAAGCAACCCACAAAAATGATCCACAATCTTATAAATGTAAAGATTAGGCAGTTTTGTAATTTTTTTTTGTATTTGATAATAGCATACGAATCGTTATTTTAGCAATCATGTGTTTCGGTTTACTCTCACATTTTTTGAATCAATTTCTAAGAATAAGCCTTGGTAAAAATTTAACTTTGAAGAAATGTAGTCAAAAATCATTATTATAGTAATGTGTGCCCTTTGTATGGCAACTGAAACAAATGCTCTCCTCTTCTACCCACTATGACCGATCCCTAGCCTCACAAATTGAGAGACTTGGATTCCGGTCCTGCTAGCATCCCAGGTCTTTTGTTATATTCATATGTAAAGCAGTACTAACAAAACCTATATCATAGAGAACTAATGAGGTTTGCATAGAACGAGATACTATATGTGAGAATGTTTAAATAGCTAAAATTTTACATAAATGTAGCACAAAAGTTTTTGGTGATAAGGTATTAAACCTTGAATGCTCAGAACATGAGAGAGTAAAAGTGCTGGGATACCTTTATTGTCTGGTTAATGGAAGTATAAAAGCAGAGTGTAACAAAAACAAATCATTAATGGTTAATGTTACTTTATCTTTGATTAGTATTAAGATTAGAATTCCTGTTCCGTAAATATATTTGATTTATTATGAAAGCATTAGAAAATATCAGATATCTTGGACATTTTTTACCTAGTTTAAGTTCAAAAAATATCGAAGAGTGAACCTCTCCATAGCACTGCTATCCAAAGACTTACCAAATTCATGGGCTAATTGGATTCAGAAATTTGAGTAGCATTTTCTGAAGACTGAGAATGGGCTCCCCTAAGAAAACTAAAATGAACAGACTTGTGTGTGAACTTGAGAAGCCCACAGTCTGTAATATCCAGCTTTACCAGAGGCACTTTATCCATTTGAGGTGACATAATTTAATTGTGGGATATAAGTTACCTGAATATAAATAGATATATTTAAAATGTGTTCCACTGTATTTAAAAGCTGGATGATATTTTTATTTTTAAAACATACACATGGTATTGAGAAGAGTGTCTCTTTTTATTTCTAGTTTTACTGTGAAATAATTGACATATATCACTGTATATGTTTAAGGTATAGAGAATGATGGTTTGATTTACATATATTGCGAAAGGATTACCACAGAAGGTTCAACCAACACCATTTTTTTTCTATAAATACAATGAAAAGAAAAGAAAGTAAAGAATCAAGGGGAAAAAAATCTCATTCGATGAGAACTCTTAGATTACTCTCTTAACAGCTTTCCCATATATCATACAGCAGTGTAAGCTCTAGTCGCGATGTTGTACATTACACCCCTAGTATTGATTTATCTTACAACTGCCTATCCCCTGCCTTGGGTAACCACATATCTGACCTCCTTTTCTATGAATCTGGTTTTAGTTTGGTTGGTTGGTTGGTTTTTTGGTTTTGTTTTTGCTTTTTTTTAGATTCCACATATAAATGAGATCATATAGTACTTGTCTTTCCCTGTCTGATTTATTTTACTTAGCATGATACCTTCAAGGCCCCTACATGTTGTCATACATGTTAGGATTGTCTATTTTTTATGGCTCAATAACATTCTACTGTATTTAGATACCAAACATTTTTATCCATTCATCCATTGATGGACACTTAGGTTGTTTCCACATCTTGGCTACTGTAAATAGTATTTCTATGAACATGGGGTGCAGATACCTTTTTGTTAGTGTTTTTGTTTCCTTTGGATACACTCTCAGAAGTGGAATTGCTGGATCATACAGTAGTTCTATTTTTAATATTTCAGGGATCCTCTATACTTTTTTCCATAGTGGTTGTATCAATTTACAATTCCACCCACAGTGCACCAGGGTTTTCTTTTCTCCACATTAATGCCAGAATAAGCCATCTCTTGTCTTAATGATAGCCATTCAAACAGGTGTGAGGTGATATTTCATTGTGGTTCTAATTTGCATTTCTCTAAAGACTAGTGATGTTGAGCATCTTTTCATGTACCTGTTGGCATTTTGTATATCATCTTTGGAGAAATGTTTGCCCATTTTCAAATTAGGTTAGTTGTTTTTTGTTTTTTGTTTTTGCTATTAAGTTGTATGAGTTATTTATATTATAATTTTGGATACTAATGCCTTATCAGATACATGATTTGCAAATATTTTTCCTATTCTGTAGGTTTTCTTTTCCCTTTGTTGATGGTTTCTTTTGCTGCACAGAAGTTTTTTTAGTTTGATGTAGTCCCCAGCTATTTCTTTTGTATTTTGTTGCTTATGCTTTAGGTACATATCCAAAAAATCATTATCAAGTCCCATGTCAAGGAGCTTTATTTCTACCTTTTCTTCTAGGAGTTTGCTGGTTTCAGGTCTTACATTTAAGTCTTTAATCCATTTTGAGTTAATTTTTGTCAGTGGTATTAGATGTCAGTCCAGTTTTATTCTTTTATGTGTGAATATCCAATTATCTCAGCTTCACTTATTGAAGATTATCTTTTATCCATTGAGTATTCTTGGCTCCCTTGTTATATATAAGTTGACCACATGTCAACTTATTCCACTGACCTATTTGTCTGTTTTTATGCCAGTACCATACTCCTGATGACTATGGATCTATAGTATAGCTGAAAATCAGGTAGTGTGATGTCTTTTGCTTTGTTCTTTCTCAAGATTTCTTTGGCAGTTTAAGGTCTTCTGTTGTTCCACATAAATTTTAGGAGTACTTTTTCTACTTCTGTAAAAAAAAAAAAAAAATGTCATTGAAATCTTGGTAGGGACCGCACTGAATCTATAGAGGGCTTTTGGTAGACTTGAAATTGTAACAATATTAATTCTTCTAATTCATGAACACATCTTTGGATATCTTTCCACTTACTTGTGTCTTCTTCAATTTCTTTCATCAATGCCTTGTAGTTTTCAGAAGAGATCTTTCACCTCCTTAATTAAATTTATTACTAACTATTTTATTGGTTTTGATGCTATTATAGATGGGATCAATTTATGTCTTTTTCAAAAAATGTGTTGTTAGGATAGAAACACTACTGATTTTTGAATGTTAATTTTGTTATACTGCAACTTTATTGAATTCTTGTTAGAGTCAACAGTTTTTTGGTTGAGTCTTCAGGATTTTCTGAATAAATTTTATCATTTGCAAATTTCTTCCTTTTCAGGTCTGATACTTTTTCTTGCCTGATTGCTCTAGCCAGGACATCCAGTATTTTATTGAATGGGAGTGGTGAGAATGGGCATGCTCAACTTGTCCCTGATTTTAGAGGACAAGCTTTCCTTCTTTCACCATTGAGTATGATGTTAGCTGTAGGCTTGTAATTTATGGTCTTTATTATACTGAAATATGTTCCTTCTATGCCAAATTTGTTAAGTTTTTACCATGAGTGGATGTTGAAATTTGTTCAGTGCTTTTTCTGCATCTATGGAGACAATCATATTAATCTTTTCTTTCATTCTATTAACGTGGTATATCACATTGATGGATTTGGGTATGCCACATATGTTGAACCGTATTCACATCCCAGGAACAAATCCCACTTGATCATGGTGAATGTTCCTTTTAATGTGCTGCTGAATTCGGTTTGCCAGTATCTTATTGAGAATTTTTTTGCATCTATATTCATCAGATATACTGGCCTATAGTTTTCCTTCCAATAATGTCCTTTTTGGTTTTGGTATCAGAATAATGGTGGCTTCATAAAATAAATTTTGGAGTACTCCCTCCTGATTTTTGGTAAAAGTTTGAGGATTGGTGTTAATTCTTCTTTAAATGTTTGGCAAAATTCACCAGTGAAGACTTCTGGTCCTGAGCCTTTTTTGTTGGGAAGTTTTGATTACTAATTCTATCTCCTTACTAGTAATTGGTTTATTCAGATTTTCTATTTCTTCCTGTTTTAGTCTGGAATGTTCTAAGAATTTTTCCACATTTTCTAGGTTGTCTAGGTTTTTTGGCATATAGTTGTTTATAGTAGACTCTTACAACCCTTTGAATTTCTGTGCTTTTAGTTGTAATGTATCCTTTTTTATTCATAATGTTGTTGATTTGGATCCTTTGTCTTTTTCCTTTGGTTAGTCTAGCTAAGGGTTTGTCACTGTCGTTCAGCTTTTCAAAGAACCAACTCTTAGTTTGGTTAATCTTTCTATTGTTTTTTCAATTCTCCATTTCATTTATTTTTGCTGTAGTCATTATTATTTCTGTTCTTCTGCCAGCTTTGGTCTCAGTTTGTTTTTTTCCTGATTCCCTAGGGCACAGAGTTAGCTTGTTTAGTTGAGATCTTTCTTGCTTCTTAATGTAGGCATTTATTATTATGAACTTCCTTCTTAGATGTGTTTTTGTTGCATTTTGTAAATTCTGATATGTTGTGTTTCCATTTTTGTTTCTTGCAAGAAATTTTGTCTTTTCCCTTTAAATTCCTCTTTGACTCTTTGAGTGCTCAGAAGAGTGTTAGTATTTGTGTGTGAAGGTTCAGTTTTTTATTGGTTTCTAGTTTCATGCCATTATTGTTAGAGTAGACACTTGGTATCATTCCAATCTCTTGAATTTGTTAAGACTTGTTTTGTGGCCTAATATATAGTCTATTCTAGAAACTGTTCCATGTATACTTGAGAAGAATGTGTATTCTGCTCTAGTTGGATAGAGTGTTCTATGTCTGTTAGGTCCATTTGGTCTATATTGTTGTTAAAATCTAGTGTTTCTTTATTGATTTTGTCTAGATGATTTATCCATTATTGAGAGTGGATTAAGTAAATTTATTGCTGGCAGCATATTGTTAGATCTTGTTTTTCATTCATTCAACCATTCTATGCCTTTTGACTGGAGAATTTAATTCATTTATGTTTAGAGTAATTATTGATAGGTAAAGATTTACTATTATGTTTTTGTTCATTGTTTTATATTTGTTTTGTAAATTCATTGTTCTTTATTCCTTATTTGATGTCTTTGGTGTCAGTATGCTTTGACTTCTTCATTGTATTCTTTTATGTAATTACTACAAGATTTTCCTTTGTGATTACCAAGGAATATCTAGTTTTTAATTATGCCTATAGATAAGAACAAGACAGTGCTGCTTACTATTAACTTTCTAAGGTGTTTATTTTAAATGGATTTTTTTCTCATAAATTTTCTTGTATTAACAGATAAATAGATTGTACAAAAATAAATACTTAGGCACATTGTTTGCTGATTGTATACCTGTTTACTCTCAAAGAATATGAGCAATTTAAGATCGGAGATCATGTTCTACTTGTTTGTGTGATATTCAAAATAGTTAACCAACAACATGACATGGACACTGACCTATCAGAGCTGAGGGCTGGCCTAGGTGCGGGAACAGGGACCTAGAATACTGTTGTTGTGTACCCAGTATTAATCTTTTAGTTGCTGAACCATAGGGAAGTCTGAATTCCAAAGGAAGTGTATAACATGGCTGAAAAATGGCTGGAATGGATGGCATACCCAGACAGGATTTTAACAACTTGCATGGACATATTTCCATACTGGCTGAAAATCAGTTTCATGTCTCTCTTCAGTGCTTAGTACAGAGGCTGCTGCATAGTTATACTCAACTTTGTGTTGAATGAGCATAGTAAGTTTATTTCACCCTCACCAATTAAAGTTGAGAGAAGCCAGTCTGAGAGTATTCTGGGTGAGAACAGGAATACAGTCAGGTATGAAAACATTCCTGCATATAATCCACAAAGGAAATAGCACACAGTACCTATATACACAGACACATAAACATCCTATTGAAAATGAATTGTACACATGGAGAAAAAGAATGGTTATGTACCAATGATACCAACATCCTTTAGTTTTATAGTGTGGGATCTAGCTAAAAGTATTCAGCCAGAAAACCATTCATAATACGGGGTGAGTTGTCACCCAAAAGGCTGAGAGTTGCCTGGCTTTAATTTTTGCACCGACCCAAATTTATCTATTTCCTATGACCGAGGAGGAAGAAGCAACAACTCCTCATTAGCACTGAGTCAAAATTAATCCTCAAAATGTGAACATTACTAATAGCGTAAGTTGGAAGCAGAGGGAGAACAACACAAAAATGGTAGAAACAGTAAGGAACGGGGCGCGCCTAGGTGGCTCAGTTGGTTAAGCGGCTGGCTCTTGATTTCGGCTCAGGTCATGATCTCGCAGTTTTGTGAGTTAGAACCCTGTGTCAAGCTCTGCACTGACAGCCTGGATCCTGCTTGGGATTCTCTCTTTCCCTCTCTCACTGCCCCTCCCCCTGCTCACACTCACTCTGTCCCTCTCAAAAAAGAAATAAACTTAAAAAAGAAAAAACATAGTAAAGAACTGCCATAGCAAATGAGCAACAGAAAACTTAATGTTTTTAACAAGACTAAGGGGAAGGGTGTAACTTGTGCTAAAGTAAACTACCCTGCTTTTGGCTAAAAAGGACTCAAACACCTTACTGGAAGAAAGGCTTTGTAAGGACCAACCACTATTTTCTCATAGAGTCATTTGTCGAATACCTAGGAATTAAAGAATATCTTATGAAGAAATTATCAGTGTCAATAATGATTACTCTGTATTCATACACATGTGCTCTCCATTTGCAAGGCAAACAATGTTTTTTACGTTTTTGGGGGTTCTTCTGAGGAGAAAGCTTCATGGGCAACAATGCACTTCCTTTAAGCCTTAGAGACAGGTGCAGTTTTTACAAATGATCCCTGTGTATCAAAGCTTTGGCAGGGAGTTTGAGATGCATACATCTAATCCAGTACATCTTCCTTCTACACTTCTCACTTTTAGCTCAAACCAACTTCTTACGTCTTCCTGGGCAAGTCCTACACTCTTGACATTTCCTTTTTTTTTTTTTAATGTTTATTAATTTTTTGAGAGAGAGAAGGAGTGGCAGAGGGGCAGAGAGAGAGAGGGAGACACAGTTTCTGAAGCAGGCTCCAGGTTCTGAGAGGTCAGCACAGAGACCAACATGGGACTGGAACCCAGGAACTGTGAGATCATGACTTGAGCCAAAGTTGGAAGCTTAACCGATTAAGCCACCTGGGCATCCCTGGACATTTCCTTTTAAAGTCTTCTCTCTGTCTGGAACTTCCTTCCCCATTGTTCATCCCTATTTGACTCTCAGCTTATTCACACTTTTGCTAGGAAATCTTTCCTGATTCTCCAGGTGAAATGTGTCCCAAGAGCCCCTTTTTGTACATCTAGGATATGGCATACACTGTGCTCTGCTTCAAGTTGTTCTGTCTGATCTCCTTAAGGTACGAGGCCATGAGACCAGAGCCTCCTTCGTCTGTGGATCCTTCATTCCATCTAGTAAAGTGTTTAGCATAGAAGATGCTTGACAAATTTGACATTTTTACCATTCAGAGTGAACAAAATGGCACAAAGACCAACATTTCTGAAGGTTTCTACAGTATGTACAACACAAGGACTTCAAATCCTCATTATTTCTGCTCCAATGAGCAGGTATTGAGATTTGTTACAAAATCTCATTTAAGGAATAGTGCACAGTAAGGTGGATGGCTCCATGAGTCACAGCCATAAAGTGGACTCATTTTGCAGCCCTGTTGCCAATCTCAGACTGACATTCAATAAAGCACCTAGTGTCTATACACTTGTGCATTTTTTAGAATAATACCTCTGCTACCTCCTTTGAATGATTTATAAGTTATCATTAATAATCACTTTCCATGTTCCTAAAAAGCACTTCTATAAGAGGCTTTGATCCAGCAATGAATAAATTCAAGGCTGCCTTCCACGGATGACCCACTTTTCAGTGACCTACCCAGCTTTCTCACACATTATACAAATGACTGTTTCATACGTTAGAT
This sequence comes from Panthera uncia, assembly GCF_023721935.1. Lineage (NCBI taxonomy): Eukaryota > Metazoa > Chordata > Mammalia > Carnivora > Felidae > Panthera > Panthera uncia. Next base: position 32,630,739 of record NC_064812.1, read on the forward strand.
AAGAATATAGAAAACAGATATTAAAGAAGATATAACTGTTGCATATGTATATATGCATGTATATAATTAAGCTTCCCAAGGTAGTAATTCCTAATCAGATGTGTTTCCTGCTTGTCTTTTTTGAAATCTCGTTTATGTTCTTTTCAAAATTAAATTGCAACAAAAACTTAGTGATGGACTAAAAATATTCAAAGAGACCGTATCTCAAACATGTAGTTTTTTTTTATACTTGCGTGTGATTTAACTTGATGAATTAACAGCACTTGTCAATGAATGCTAACCTTCAGAATCTTAGACTTGTAAATAAATAGAGTTAAGATATCCAAATAAGCCTATCTGCTTGTGGCATTAAAAAAATCCTTATGAACAAGAAAAATAAAGCATAAGCAAGAGTACATTGCAGGAAAATAACCACATATTAAAATAATAACATAGATTTTTACACTTGTACAATGTGTCATCAAGGCTAATAGAAACATAATCTACTCTACCTGGCAATTCTCGCCATACAAAAACACAGGTATTTTAAAATCTAGATACTCAGCAATGATGAATGTCATCAAAAGCAGCCATGAGAATGACCCTCATATCTATGCTTCAAAACCTTGCCAAGACATGTATTCCCCATGTTGTCCTAAACAATCTATATGGCTTCATTATCTGCTGATAAACATTTCCCATCAATTCTTTTGAAGTACATACTATTGACATACTTCCAGATAATAACAGATAGCCTAAAATAACATTTTCTTAGCCCTCTTCTTTAAGGTTTTTTTTTTCTCAATAAAAATACTTTTAAAATCAATGTAGAACCATATGATTGGAAATTTTATTTTGGCCACAAGCTTCTACTAAATAAAACTGTATGTTGAGCACATTCAGTCTTTTCAAATGCTTTCACACTAAACATCACATTTTTTCTTCTGCAACAAAAACTGCCAAACAAATTAGCAAGTCTGCCTAAAAGCCTGTTCCGAAGCAATATCTTATCAAGTGCCATTTTTTTCTATTTGACTTAACTATTAAAGATCACATCAGTGTTCCCACCCCACCTCACCACTAGTTATCAGCAAACTACTGATCTATAAACTCATAGAGCCCTGGATCTCCAGACTCCATTTGTCAATCAATCTACCTACTTTGTATTAACCACAGGCTTTGTGGCCAATGTTTACTATGCCGAGGAATATTTACTGAATTAAGCAAAGTTGTCAAAGTGATAATAACCTTGTGTCATCAGTATTAATATTGACTCATCATACCTCCAAAACACATTTTAATAAATTACCTTTTCCTTGAAGAAAACAGAACATAATATAAATTTAATTTAACATAAAATCAGGAAAATCCTGGTATGTTTATTATAGGAAAGCATCAGTGGAGCCATGCTCTAGGAAGAAGGGAGGAAGGCGTGCATACTTTATCCTCTTCTATAAAGAGCTACTGTCAACTGGACGGGAAATTTACTGTCTATCACTGAATGGCTATAGGACACACCTAACTTGTAGGCAGGCTACCATCCTGTGTGTGCACTTGGACTATGCTGCTGGATTGGGCATGAACTGTAGTCCTTAGTGAGGAATCTCATGACGTGGCTTATGCGGGGCTATAGAAAATTGGCCTAAGGGAAACGAAAACTCCTAAAGGAACAGTCATAGCAAAGAGGCCGAATTCCCGCTAGGCAGGACCTATATGAACTTCATTTTCCTTTGGGATTGCTGGGACCCTCTACCTTGTTTGGTCAGGCATGGTGCCACGAAAGCCCAGGGTTCATGCTTTCCACACCGTCTGGTATGTCAAAGCACGGACCGTCTAGTTTTACCTGTTTCTCAAAGTAGTGACAGCCTGGTGATCATTAAGAGTATGCATATGGGTATCACACAGATCTGGGTGTAAGAACTAACTTCACCACCTACTAGCTGGGTGACTTTGAGAAATTTACCTAATCTCTGAGATTTATTTTCCACTTGGTAAAATGGGGATAAAACTTCTACTTCAGAGGATCACTATGAGATTAAATAAGATACTGCCTGCAAATCACTGTTGTTAGAACCGAGGAAATATACAAACTACTGCTGCTGCTACTTCTCCTTCTCCTCCTCCTCCTCCTCCTCCTCCTCCTTCTTGTTCTTGTTCTTGTTCTTCTTCTTATTATTATTCCCCAATTTGAAATGCTACCTAATTCACAAAAGCATTGTGGTAAATGTTCATAATATGTTTACTTTGATATCGCTTGTCATAAAACTCAAGACAGGATACTGAAATTCACAGAATGCTAAACTATCAAGAAAACTGGGCAGGGTTTACAGTTACAATGATGGGCAAGGCATTCAAACTAATTCAGAGCTTCCAGTCCTGGTGAGAAGAATAGAGGCAAAGGTCAATTTCAATACAATGAAATATTAATAAGCACAGTGCCCTATGGACACATACAACCGAGGCTTGGGGGGTCAGTGTGTGGTGTATTCTGCAAGGTTTACTGGGCAGAGACTGGAAGATGACTGAGACCTGACAATGAGTAGGAATCAGGTAAACACAGCGCTGGGGGCAAAGGTGTGAGAGGGTGTGTATGGTAGGGAGCTACCCTTACAGACAACAAAGCAGCATTATGAATTTGTCTTTGTGATGGGCAATGAAATGGCACTGTGGCTGGCACAGCCTCTGAAGTCACATCGGAGTGAGCATGGGGAGGGGAGGGTCAGTGCCTGAACTCCACACTCAGAGATCTGTATTCAATTGGTTTTGGGGAGAGTCTAAGTGCTGGTATTGTTTAAAAGCATTCTCAGCAACCAGTATTTAGATTTAAACGAAATCCAGGCTGACCTATCAAACGGGAGCAGGGGCACTTAGTCATGGATTTCATACTGAATCAAGGACAATGGGGCTGTGATGTAGTGTTGCATTTTCATGACATCAATAATATATCCTTAGGGCCAAGAGCAGATTCTCATAAGCCCAACTAGGATCGCATCTCTGCTTTCAAAACCAGTCATGGTTGTATCCCAGGTATCTGTTTTTATTTATGCCTCAAGATGCATCTTTTGGAAATAAAATAGAAACATTTGGAAATAATTTTGCTAGATAATAATTACCTATGGCAAATAGTTGTCCAGTGCCCTGGTACACTTGAGGAAAGCTAACAGAAAAGAGATGCAGAGCTTCCGATTTGCTCTGTTATTTTTTTAATGTGGCCTGTTTGCTCTCTCTTTGTTTTTCCATACCCCAGGATACAGGGACATGGGCTAAGTCATAGACATAATTTACTCTGAACCAGCACTCATGAATTGGCCATAGTTGGTAGCATGTTGCATTTATATGCAAGGAGCCTTGCTCTCAGTGTGGTGGGAAAAGTGCTTCCAAATTTGTTTCTCCCGGTGCTCATTACACTGGAGTTCTCTGTGATGAATAATTATTTATGTGAATAGTAACGTTCCTTTCTTAGACAAGCCATCACTGCATTCCCACCTATATCCCCTATGTGAGTTAGAAGCAGTTTGGTGTGAGATTCCACTTCCATCCAAACAAAATTATATCAGCTATATTTTATTTTCACTCTTCTGTTTCCTGGAAGTAAGAAGGGAGCCCTTGAGCTGTCTTCAGATATTCCCACCATTCATTCTCAGCCTTCAATCCCCCACACACTCAATGCTCTAAACCTTATATCCAGATGCTGCCAACTCATGACTGCCCTTCTGAGAGTTGAAAATAGAGACCCTGTCATTCTGTGTGAAGTCATATTTGTTCACAGTGGGGGTTTGGGGCTTGACGTGAGTGAGGATGAATTCAAAAGCAATATGCATTCAGATTAGTAATAAAATAGGATCACCTTTTTCTGGAACTTTATAAGTAAAGTATGACTAATTATTTCAGCTAATAAGCCTAGGTGATTATTCAAGCAAGAGAAAACAAGTATATCTTACAGGATTTCTCCAAAGGCAGAGGGGAAATGCTGCAAAAGATACTTATTTCTTATGTTTAAATAAAATTCACTAAAAGGGAGTTATTACACCGGGCACACAGCTTTAGTAATCAATCAATAAATAATAACACAAATTTCCAAAACAGAATAAAAAAGCTCTAGTACCCGCTGCTCAAAACCTGCCAGGAAACACATTCCCCAAGGAAAAAAGGTACAAATATCAGAGGGAAACTAGCAATATCTCCTAGGGATCTACAAGATGCCAAAATGTGAATGCCATTTTCTCACCAATAATCTGCACTTTAATCTTACATGAAACAATTTTTCACAAAAAAAGTGTCTGTTCTCTTGTATTTGATAAAGAAAAAGAATTAGAAATAGGCCCAATTTCTTTTAGAAAAGTAGGTTTCTTCAGCTTTCGATTGGCCTTTCTCATGACCCCCTATACAAGAAGACAGATAATAAATATAATGATTTATACTGAAAAGAGAGCAGTGAGGATAATGGCCCAAACAGTGCTGTCTTTTATTATGTTACCATAGTAAATAATAGCAGTACTGCTCACACCGTTATACTTAAGGTTGTAGCAGCGAGTCCATTATAATTCCTGTTTTTCAGAAGTTTATAACTTGGTCTTGACAATATACTCCAGCCTGAGACTAGCCTTTTTTTTTTTTTTTTGTCAAAGGCTGGTTTTCCTTGATTGTCACACAATTATTTAATAATGAAATTGGAAAACTAAATAGTACTTGCACTATTTTTTCTGGCTATATGTTGCATGTATATATCTCGAAAACCTCTTCTGGAACACACACACGCACCCACCACGGGTTTGTCTGCACATTCAACATTTATATTTCTAAAAATGGAGAGCATTCAATACATTCAATGTCTGTTAATTGGGAAGACTGCCATAAAAACTTACTACAGAATGCTTAAAAAGACATATATTAAAAAGTTTTTATATACTTTTCCTAATTCTGTGATGATAGGATGTTTGATTTAGGTATATGGTCTCATTTAAAGACCAACATAATTCAGCTGAAGGTCGGGCAATCCAATTCAAGACAAAAACAATAATGAAGAAATCTAATATCTTGATAAGCCAGAGTGAAAACAGGCAATTTTTTCATTGTATCCCTTTTGTACCCCTAATATGAAGACAGATATGAGATTAGACTCTAAGTTTAGTCTGTCTTAACTTTTACTGTTCAAACAATTTACTCAATTTGGGACATCACATTTTTTAGTAAAAAAAAAAAAATGTTACCTGTTCAATAGCAGGAGATGATCAGAAACTGTATAAAATTTTTTAAACAATAAATAACCTGTGTCCCACAAAACCTGAAACTTAAATGTTTCAGGTTAACATCAGTTAACACTGATGTTAACTCTGTTGACCTAAACAGACAAAGTCTTTCGGTATAAAAAATAATGTCTTGTGAATGAATAATTAGGAGGAAAACTTCTGACTCAATAGCTCTTGTTTGGGTCTAAGGAAGCAAAGGCCTAAATCCACACTGTTCCCTATTAAAAATAAAGGTTCTCTTTATTTTAGGTAAAGAGCTAGTTCAAGGATTCTATCTTACTCTTTCTCCTCAGTGCCTAGGAAATACAGTTTTGCCTTACAGATCAATAGAAAATGGAACCTTGACTTTTATAGCAGATTTTTCAAGACTTAATCTGCAAATATTAAGAACTGAGATTAGTTTTCTAAACTAAACTCCCCTCCAAGAGCAGCGGAAGGGCAAAGGGAGACGGAGAATCTTAAGCAAGCTCCACACTCAGCGCAGGGCCCAACTCAATATCGAAGCTCTGAGACCTTGAGCTGAGCCAAAATCAAGAGCCAGAGGCTTAACCACTTAACTGACTAGCCACCAAGGCGCGCCCCTTCTGCCGAAATACATTGTGATCACCAATAATGGAAAACCATCAGGAGTGCTTTGCCTGTCTTCAGGATCGCAACACCAGGGCATGCATAAATCTGCATATCTTAAGCCTAATGAATAATAGGTATGAAGAGGAGATTCAGATGTGTCCCAAATGCAGTTTTGAGTTTGAGAGTAAAAATGAGATTAAAACAAAACAAAACAAAACAAACAATGAAAGCACCCAAAACCATGGGCGGGCAGGGCTGGAAAGATGTGGTTAATCTTTACAACAATAATCAAAGAGAAATATCACATAGGAAAGGCAGGATGGTATAGGTATTATGAGTACGAACTCTATGGTGAGGCTGCATGGGACAGACACATGGCAGCTGGGTGAAGCCACGTAAGTCACTGTACATCTCTATGTCCCAGCTCTCTCAGCTATAAAATGGGAGGGATAACAAGATCAACTCTTGGTAAAAATTACATACCATTTGCTACTATTTCAGTTTCGCAAACAACAAAATAATGATCAGGAAGGAAAAGATACTTGCTTAAAACTACATCTATAAAAAGTAGAGCAGGGAAAAGGGTTATGCCCTCCATTAGACTTTAGAGACCTGATGATCTCTAATACCTCACAACACCTCTTTTGTTTTTCTGTCATTAGACACCCGAGAATTAACAAAAATGACTCTTGACACTTCTTCATCTTGACAAGTTTGGGTGTAAAAGGAGAAAAATGGCATAAGGTGGAGCCTCCCCAGACCTGAGTCTCCTTGGGGACTAGACGGCAGTGTCCTCACTGCCCATCCCAAAGTACTGGAGGAGAATCACTTCTGGACACAGGATTCAGGGCTCAGTGGAATGTAATCTCCAATGGTAAGAAGGCAAAACTACCCTCTGAAGAGGAAATGTTACTATACCACTCTATCTCCCCAAATAAGAAGCTATTATTATCCTCAACTGTGCCTGTGAATTTTTCACCATTCGTGGTCACGTGACCCGAGTAACACACTTCACCAAAAGTTATTATTTGCTTTAGAAGTATATTTTTGCAGAATGACCAATAAGTATGTTTCTACTATCAATCGGATTCTATCACACAGTATTATGATTCTTTGGCGGGATTGGAAAGATGCACTGCATTTTAAAACTGATCATTAAGACAGCATAATTACCATCAATTGTTTAAAGGAATGAGCAGCTATTTATTATACAACACACACACATGAATGTGTTTTCTTGTTCAATTTGTGTTGATTTAAGTGCTTATTATAGGTGAAGGATATTGATCAAGTACTTCTACACATGGTCTCAAAACAGAGAGAGAATTCCCTTTTTCTTTTTCACTACCACAAATTTCAACAAGAAATATTTTGCCAGTATGCTATGAACACCAATAGTATAACATAAACCATGGAAAAATTCCAGGCTGTGTTGACATATTTTATGAATGTTATGGGATGGCAGATTGGAGGTGTACATCTGTGGGGGTTGGCCAGTCATCCCACTGCCGTCTGTGTATCTGTATGCTTAAATGAATTAGCTAATATAAAAACAGTGCATAAACAAGTTTAATGTCATAGAATTTCCTTTATAGGGTACAGAATATTCAAATTTCAGTAAAGAAGTGGAGAATTATGTTCAACTGCTATTACTTGGGAATAGGGAATGTATAAAATGGAAAAGCTGTGGCACCCAAACAGAAATGCCTTACATATAATGCTTGGCTGTTCTCCTTTCCCTTTATTATATCACCCTGTTTTACTGGCAGCAATGCTTTTGCAACCTAGGATAGTGAGCAATGATCTTTTATCAGAGGACTGGAGAAACCATTCTGCACCTCAAGGTCATTCAATGACTACCAAATTCCTTTCTTCCTGAGGAAACACCAAGGCATAATATGCAACCCTCAACCCTAGATTCTCATCTCTGAATTACTCTTTATATAACAAACATGGTAGTCACTTATCAAGAGAGGCCCCCCTGGTAGCTGATCTAAGAAAAGAATCACTTAGCAATGTGACATTCTTGTCCTATCCTTTACATACATATAAAAATCCCTCAAAGATAAGCTCCAGCTACAGGGCTTGATGTCAAGAGCTTCACACTGAATTCTCTTCTCCCCAGCTCGCATTTAATTCCTTCATGATGCCTTTTACTGGTTAAATAGCAAAAATGACTTCGACTTTCATTATGTTTTCTCTTAATTCTTAAATATTTTGGTTGAGCAATTATTTCTCCATGGGTTCATTATCTGCTAAACAATTGGGGTGTGTGTGTGTGTGTGTGTGTGTGTGTGTGTGTGTGTGTAATAACTATACAAATGAATAAAAAGAAGCAACAAATGATCCCTTAGGGGAAACTATACATACACACATACAGTAGGTATAATTGGTGTTAATTTCAATGGTGGGATTTTTAAGTTAGACAAGAAACAATAAAACTTTTATTTTTAGCTAACAGTTTGTGGGCTAATTTAGTCCTTGAAATCCTTCCAAGCATGATAGCTTAAATTTGCCCCAGATGGACTTTCTCTTCTGTTCAAACTGCTCGACAGCAACATAACAGCCATTTATAACAGAGTCTGCAGAAATGGGCTGGCGCTTCTAGTCTTCCAAATACGTTGGTCTGTTTGTAAGGAGAGTGCCCCCATAAATCACCATGAATTAAAGAGGAACGCATGCATCCCAATCAAAACATCAGGAAGAAACCATTGCCCAATAGATAAGAACACAAACAAGTGCAAAGCATCACTTGAGTTTTTATAGAAGGCCCATATTTTTGGAAGGCAACCAGTGCTGTTTCACATGCTGTACTTTTTCTAATCTGACTGACTCACAGTCTTGTGATAGTGAGATAAGCTAGGTAGGCAAATTTTTATAGAGTTGCAATTACTGAAATTGTCATTACGCTGCTCACTGTAAAATAAATATAGATAGAAGTGAAATTATGCACAGGCTAGAAGTAGAAAGTGTTTTGCTTCTGTTTGCTAAATTAATCTCTTCCTAAATGGCTGCAGGCCAGGTAGGTTAGCATTTGTGGTTTCAAAGGTTTTCAGCGCTTGCAATGAGCCATGAAATTACTGCATGCTGCTGAAAATGGCAGCTGATGAAAGGAAAAGAGTGAATCCCAAAGGCAGAAAGACAGGAGGAAGCAAAATTACAGGCAGAAAGTCTGATTTTTGATGTTGCTCATTGTGAAATGTACACCCAAACTTTTAATAAAACATAAAACATTAATAAACCTGCTAACAATTCCTTACAATTTCTTTTGAAGTCTGAGTATAATTTCTGAATACTTATTAAAACAAGCAATGATTCAGAGGGGGCTGAGCAGTTTTCTATCTATGGCATGTGCTGTATTGGTAGATATTCTACTTGTGACTTTTGAAATAAGATTTTTATTGATGTTTTTAATTGAATCACACAAAAGGATTGATTTGCAGTTAATAAAAGTCCCCAGATCCTTTTAGTTTCTGTTAGGATTAGCTAGTTAGACAGTTAGACAGTTTTGCTACTGTCACCAGCATGTGCTACCATCAGCGCGGCTGCCCTGTTTTAAATCATCTGAACTTCCTCAGAAGAAGGTAATGCCTGAGTCTCCATGCACAGGTTTGAAAACTCTCACAGAATGCCATGTCCCATTCTCAGGGAGAACGTACATCAGTTGGGTTTTATAAAACCACAAATGCTATACCTTGCTATACACAGGCACGTCGTTCATGTCACAAGTAAACATGTTCCCAGTCCCCAAGCTTCGCTCTTGAGGACCAATTTCAAATGGACAGTTGTAACAGTTCTTAAATACATTTATAAAGGTGTTTCCCACCTCGTAACAAAAACCAATCTCTTAGACTTTCTAGCATTTCCTAACCAGGAAGAAGTTCCTGAAAAATGAACTGATCATCATTTAAAACTCCAAATTTCTGGATCTCCAACAGACTCTGTCTCTGTGTAACTGGAGTTCGTCCATACTAAAATCATCGTGCCACTGCTAAGGAATGCAAAATAATTACACATTCTCAGAGATTCCAAGCACTTACACTTGCATGATTTTATAGATTAATTACTAGGAAGACAGAGGATTGTAAAAATCTTTGGATTAAATTCTGTCACAGAAGGCATAAATAATCTAATGATTACTATGCATGCCTGGTCAAATAGTTACTGTCACTGAGTTGTCAGAGTGCTGTTTTCACTTCTAGCAAGGAAATGATCTGAACTGCAAACTGAGCTCAGCTGAAAAGAGGAAAAGCTTCAGTCTGAGCCCCCAAACCTTCAACAAAGAGGGGAGCAGCCAAGTCAGTAACAAAAACACACAAGAAGCATTCACTTATTCCTGAAATGTTTAAAGATAAAATCCTCACACACGAAATGCCTATCTACCTACTACAGTCATTTTGCATCCATCTTTAAATGACCATAAAAATCTCTCTAGCCTGCATTCATGGTGTACCCCCATTTTTTTCTTTTTAAAAATAGTCACAGTTATGCTATTTCAGGCAGAAGTAGTTTATTAAAAGTGCATTCAATTTGGAATGGGAAGAGCACAGCTTTGCCACTTACAAGCCATGTGAACAAGTGGCAGAGGGCACTACCTCTGATTTTTGGGGGATTCCAACTAATGATAGAAACACTTAGCTAATAGATTTAAATGAATGCACTTTCCACTTTGTAAACTAGAAACTTTCATACAATCGTAAGTGAAGATTTTAAAATGAGCATTTGAGACAGTGTTAGTTTTCAAATAAGATTGATGGGAAAGGTAACCAAGAAGTCTGGAAAATTAATCAAGCTGAGGATATAGACTAAGTGGCCATGTGTAACGGGGCTCCTTTGTCATATACATGAACTGCTCCCTGATTTCTGGAAGAAGTAATATTTTTTCTGCCCTATTTCCTAATCCCACCTTACTGAATTTTGAATTGAGCTACAATTTTCAAACAATTCTAATAAAGTTGCCATAATTCCTGATTTACCCTGATTTGTTTCAGCACCAAAGCTTCATTGACAAAGAAAGAAAGAGAGAAAGAAAGAAAGAAAGAAAGAAAGAAAGAAAGAAAGAAAGAAAGTCATGCTTGCCCCTTGCTCAAGCCAGCTTGAAAGAACATTTCTCGGCGTCACATTCACATACGGATCAGAAAAGATGTTGACCTTAGCAAAATAAGGTATAAGTTTTACCATCCAGTTCAATTTAGTCACAGTCATACCTACTGTCAAGTTGGATCTAAAGTCAAATTGTAAATTCAGAAGGAATGGAACTAGAGGAAGCTAATCATACTGATGATGCCAAAGGTATTTGAAAATACAGCTATTTTCCATTTAATGTTTCTGTTGTAATTGCTATTGTTTATAGCAATCCAACAGAATTATATTTATAAGTTAAAAAAAATCCATTACAACAAACCCTCAATATTCAAATAATATCAGAAGCAAACATTTCCCTCAACCTCAGAACTAGCGACTAGGAAGTTAAAATGCTAAGAAATAGATAATTCATGAATGCTTTATTAAAATCCTATTGCAAATGTGAAGGATATTTGAATATGCCTTGAAACTTTTCTGTCTAAATTTATTATTTGTCTATTCATTCAACAAATGTTTATTGAGTGTCTAGTATGTTGCAGGTATTGTTGTAAACATCAGAAAGCGAAACAGACAAATCCACACTCTACTGGAGCTTAAATTCTAATGAGCCCCATTATACAATAGGGATGTAAATCAATTTCACTTTGATTGTCTATGCACATTAATTAGAGATAAGCCTGGAGAACTATGTTAAAAAGAACTGATAGTTGTATGTAAGTTTTGAGGAAACATTGCCAGGATTGACTAGTGATGTCTGCCATGGGAGCAGGATAGAGAAAGACTGGCATGCATGCCACATTTTTGCTACTCCTATTCGAGGAAATTACCATGCAGCTACAGGCATCAAGTTCAGAATTGTTTCCCATGGAAAATATTGGTGCTAACCACACATTCCTCCTTGACCTACTTTGATGTCATTACTGTTGAGGTAAAATAAGAAAAAGAAACTTCTACTTACATTTCTATGTGCCCCAAACTAGGCTTTTGGGTTTTCACAGAAGAATAACCTTTTCTTCCCCTTGGCTGTTTGTCAAAACATAAGGCTATGCCCTTATTCATCATCAGAATATATCTGCCCTGGGGTGCCTGGGTGGCTCAGTTGGTTGGGTGTCTGACTTTGGCTCAGGTCATGATCTTGTGGTTTGTGAGTTCGAGCCCCGTGTTAGGCTGTGTGCTGGCAGCTCGTAGCCTGGAGCCTGCTTCCGATTCTATGTCTCCCACTCTCTCTCTTTCTCTACCCCTCCCCCACTTACGCTCTGTCTCTGTCTCTCAAAAATTTATAAACTATAAAAAAAAAAAAAAAAAAAGAATATATCTGCCCTTCAGTGTTTTACCAGATAATGCCAACTTCAAACTTTCTGGTATCTAATCATAACCAAATCCTTGATCACATTTTCAGGTTAACCTTATATTAGGGGAGTAGCCACAAATCAAATTTTGGCTAACTTGATAATAAAGTACTTGTGAAAATATACAGGCAAAGGATGGGAACTGACAACTCAAAGAGGAAATATAAACACAACCAAGCAAATAAAAATCTTTGACCACTAGTAACTAGGAAAATGAAAATTAAACAATAACATAAAATTTTTCCCTATGAATTTGGCAACCATTTTAAAAGGATGGATATATAGTATTGGCAAAGTTTGAGGCCAAGAGCACATTTATACTTGGAGTAAGTGATTCTACCTCTTTGAAAAAAAATTGTCATTATTTGAAAACATTTAAAGTATGTATACTCTTAGAAAGCATTTCCATTGTTAGGCCACATTCACATAGGTACATCTGTACGAGTATATATACAAGTATATATATACTAAGATAAAATGTACATTGTAGAATATTATATATAATATGATCCCATTTTGTAGAAAAATGTGTGCTTGTACATGTATTATATGTGTGTCTATCTATATGTACATAGAAAAATATCCAAAAGCATATACACCATACTGTTAAACAATGTTTTTCCTAAGGAGTTAACATTGGGAAAGGAGGATAATCTTTGAGCTTTCACTGCATAAATTTCTGTATTATTTGAATCTTTTTAATGAGAATTTAGTACTTTGTAATCAAAAGGGAAGACGACAATGAGCAAAAATTTATCAAAAATATTTAAATAAAATTGAAGTAAAATGGCATTGTTAATTTCAGACAAATAAAATGTGAGCACTACACCCACCACAAGCCTCATCCAACAAAGCGTATAAATTCAGATTAATAAAAAGCACATTAAAGGTATAACAAATGTTGTGTCCCAAATAGCACTATATTAATACTACTCAAAGTATAGTATTTGAATTACTATATTAGTACTATTACCAAATTGTAGGCAATATAGGGCACAAAAGACTAGTATTTTATTAGTGCTATTCAAAGCAAAAACTGCTAGATTTAAGAAAAAATATATAGGAATACCATCTTTAGACTTTGAAGTCTCACTCAACATTTCACATTTCAAATAAACCAAAAATAGTGACACAGTAGGGGCACCTGTGTGGCTCAGCCGGTTAAGCATCTGACCCTCAGTTTCAGTTCAGGTCATGATCTCACAGTCATGAGATGGAGCCCCGCATCAGGCTTCATGCTGAGTGTGGAATCTGCTTAAGATTCTCTCTCATTCTCTTCCTCTGCCCCTCTACCCCCCCTCTAAAAAAATTGACATAGTAAATAAAGGCTAAGACACAGTATTTATCATGTTTTTCCTGTATGAATGTCACCTCAAGATAACCAAAAGAATGAGGAAGGGAATTTTTACCTAACAAAAAGTAAATTAATGAGTAAAGAAGAAATGATAAAAATAAAATATAATACATTTTAAAGTAAAATAAATAAATAAATAAATAAATAAATAAATAAATAAATAATGTAAAGTAAATTTGTCACTATTTTGCAACTCTTAATGAAATAATGGAGCTGGGCAATGATGAAAGTCTGCTGACATCACGAACTACAACAACCAAGCAAGAAGTGCCTCCTAACAGAAGAACTCCCACCACCAGTGAAGCCATTTTGATTGGAAAAAAAAAAATTGACCCAAATCTGATCAAGCATTTCTATCTAAATACGATATTACAGGAAATAGAGAACAGAGGACCATTTTAAGCCAGACCATAGGGATGGAATCAACAAAATCCAGACTGGAGAACTATAAGACAAACAACCTGATTTCTTCAACAAACAAATTGAAATGACGCAAAATCCTAAGAGGTGAAGGAAAAATCTATAGTTTAAAACAAACGCAGGAGGCACAAAATCCAGTCACAATGTTTGAACCCAACAAAATGTTTAAAATAAGAAAAAGAAAAAATTATATAACAATCGAAAATTTCAAAACTGGGAGATATTTCATTTGGAGCAATTACTGTTAATTATCTTTAGTTGCAATGCTAACATCATGATTATGTTTTCAGAGTTCTTATGTTTTAGAGCTATATGATGTCTAGGATTTACTGAAAAATAATTCAGGAATGGGGGACATTTCAACGTTAAGGATGAGGCAAAACCAACTGTGAGTTGGTAATGTTGAAGCTAGGTGTTGAAAAAAAAAAGGAGGTACTATTCTATACTACAGAAAGTACTATTCTATATGTTTCTGAAATGAGTTTTTGGATAATGCAAAGCTTAAAAATAGGGATATAGACAATAACAAGATTGATGTTGTTGTACCAATGCAAATATTTCTCTCTCAAATATCTTTGAAATATTTATAAAAATTAATCGTTTTCAATGTACAGAGAAGATATTAATAATTTCAAAAAGAAATTTTCACAAGCAATAGTCACTGGCAACAATAAATATTCAAAAAATTAGTATCATTGGGAAGAATGTCAGTTTTCCCCAAATTAATTTACAGACTTTACTATTTTAACAAGATTTTTATTGAGAAACCTTTAGAACATTTCTCTGTATTTCATTTTGAATTAAAATTCAAAATAATAACAAATGCAATTGTGAAAAATGAAAGAAAAAGAAGGTTGCCTCGAATAATTATGTAATAGAATTAATTAAAACATTATGTAACTGGCATAACAAATGACAGATAGATCAATGGAACAGAATAGATAACCTCAAAATAGACCACAATGTGTAGAAGAATTGAATATTTGATAAAGATACTAAACAGTGGAGGAAAGAAATTATTCAATAAAGATGTTGAGGAAATTGACTATTTAGAAACATAAATCCTGTTAAATATAAACCTAGATGTATTTTCTGCTGTCTGCACAGTCCCCAATTTAGGGAACCTACCTTTTGTACAAACAACTGAATCACTACAGCTATCCTCTGTACCATATGATCACTTTCCCTGGGGCCATAGTTTTCAAATCAGGATATATGATTTATAAGATACATAGTCTTCTATGGTCTGGACTGCATCATTAGGTTCAAAAATATGAGCTGACTATCAAACTACCCTCTCAGGAATACAAAGCTGAGAAGCTGAAGAATTTTGGCAGTTAGCAGAAGAAGCATAAAGGATTCCATAAAGTAATTGAATATTTATGTCATGCAATATCATCAGGGCCATGTTAATATCTGAAAATCTCTTATGAATTAATAAATGAAAGCCAAAGCTCTATTAAACACTAGAGAAAATACTACAGATATCTCACAGAGTAAGTAGAAATGACAGTCCGGGAAAAAAATGGTTAAGCTCCTTTAGCACTCATAGATCTACAGATAAAAATAATAATGAGTTACTAATTTTACTATCAGGTTAGAAAAGATAAAAATCAATAACGTATCTCTGAATACTGGTAGGGTTGTGTTGAGGTAGGTCCTGGCTTATCCATTGCTGGTGAGAGTATAAATTTGTAAATTTAACCAATAAATAAATTTTCTGAAAGAAATTTGGGTATAATCCCTGAAGAGCCTTAGCACAGTGAATGTTCTTTCATTGTCTGATCCAGAAATGTCATTTCTAGGATTCTATACTAGTAAAATAATCAGAAATATCTGCCAAGAATACATAGAATGTTTCTGCATCATTTTTCATAGTAGTGAAAAACTGAGAAATGAGAAAATGTTAAATAAGGGCGCCTGGGTGGCTCAGTTGGTCGGGCATCTGACTTTGGTTCAGGTCATGATCTCGCAGTTTATGAGTTTGAGCCCCGTGTTGGGCTCTGTGCTGACAGCTCAGAGCCTGGAGCCTGCTTCAGATTCTGTCTCATTCTCTCTCTGCCCCTCCCCCACGTGCGCATGCACTCTCCCTCTCTCTCTCTCTCTCTCTGTGTGTGTCTCTCAAAAATAAGTGTAAAAAAAAAAGAAAAGAAAATGTTAAATAATTATGCTTCACAGCAATAAAACAATTGGTCGCTAACATTTAAAAGTGTACTAAGTGTCAGAAACTATGTATCCTGATTCAGTCTCACAACAACCCTTGGAGGTGGGTACAACTATTATCTCTACTTTCCAAATGAGGAAACTGAGACACAGAGAGGTCAAGACAGCTGGTAAATTGCTGAGCAGGATATGAACCAACAGTCTGGTTCCACAATTGGCACTTTTCACTAGTGCACTATAACAGCATTTGCGGAGTCTTTTAATATGCCAGATGCAACGCTAGCATTTTACAATGCATTATTTAATACAAAGCATAAAAAAATTCTGTTGATATTGTCATTATGAGCATCAGAAGGCTGAAGCTAAGAAAGTCAGTAACTCATCAAGGATTATAGAGCTAAAAGTGACACAGAGTTTCAAAGAGGTTTGATGCACATAAAAATGGCCATGTTACGACATGAGCATTTGTTAAGTACAATACTAAATTGTAGGGTTTGGGGAAATTAACTCTGTCACTGTGAGAAGCAGAAGTGACACAAACTTTTTGGAGTTTGACACTCTCACAAAATTATGAATGTGCAAACCATCAGTCAGCAATCCAATCCAATTTTTGCACTCAGTCCTATTAAAATGCCAGCCCACGGGCATCAAAGTATGTGTGCAATGATGTCTATTTCAGACTATTTGTAAGCAAGTTATGGGAAATAACTCAAATATCCATTAACAGGGGGATGGTTAAACAAATTATAATCTATCAGTACAATTCATGCTATGCAACTGTGAGAACGAAATGAGGTTGATTAACATGCACAGGCCTGGAGAGAAAACCATAGCCTGTTAATGTAAAGGGATGTATGAAGTAACCTCTTCAAGATAATGTCTGCCACCAGTGTCCACGGTCTTAATCACTACATAATATGGCTTCTTTAAAAGCATGAGTTTTAGTGGATATATAATACTGTATAATGCTACTAAATCACTATTTATCTACTTTTGCCCTATTTTTTTCCACATTCAGTTATTCTAAAATTTTAAGATAAACATCTTTATACATGAATTTTTGTTTGAATCCATGATTTAAAAATAAGTCATTATGTTCCCTTGCTTAACCAAAATAACTTACCATAAGATTGATTAGCTCCTTCCTAATATCCACATTAGGAATAGAAATTATATTTTGGTAAGCAGAAATCATATTCAATAAAATGTTTGCTTGTACTCTGGGTTTCAAACACTACAAATCCCCTGATAGTCCTTTTTACTGCAAGGAAAATTCTAACTCAGAATATTAGGAGATATGCCTAGAGAATGCCAGCTTCACAAGATCAGGAATCTTCTCTATCTTGTTCATTATGAGTCTCCATTGTCTAAAGCTTATGTGTGCACAGGGTTAACAAAAAAACATTGAAAGAAGAAAGGAAGGAAGGAACAAAGGAAGGAAAGAAGGAAAGAAGGAAATCTGTATGGGAAAATAATTCAAAATAATGACTCAGAGCTTACATTGTTGAGGAAGTTTATTCAGTTGCTGTGATGAAAAGAAAATAGAACTCTTAGGCTGGAAAAGGGCATACCCAGAAGTCTCAGGGAAATCCTTCTTTGTATGATGAAAGTGTGTACCAATAGCATCAGTTTCATATTGAGCATTTTTGCTGGAGCCTGTACAGCTTGCACCACAATGCTAACCACAGCCAGATCACCTTTCCTTGTACTACTAGCCACGAGACAAAGACCCTTTTCATCAAGTGTCCTTCAGAACCAACTCATAGGCAGTCCATGTTGAGGGCCAGAAGCTTCCAAGTTCTGCCCTAACAACTGCCTGGCCTATTTAATTAATTTCACATTCTTCCACAAGGCTGGTGATCCCTTGACGTGATGAGCTGATGGGAACTGCCATCTCAGAATCCCACTGAAGCAGTTGCCTGGAATCTACTATACCACTTGTGAAATAAATGACCACCAGTCCACCACATGAAGCTATAGCTTCCGATCCTCTTTAAAATACAACAGTTTTCTCTAGCCTACAATGCGCTATATCATGAATACTTAAGTGGCCCATCCAAACTCACCCCAACCATGTTCCCCTAATTCACCACAATCAAGCTACCTGGGCCATTGTTTCACCCCTGAAAAACTATTTCCCTCTGTGTGAGTATCCTATCTAGAAACCTCCTGTCCTTGGGTCTTTGCACAGCTGGCTTCTCTCTCGGTTTACATGTTGCCTCTTATGAAATGACCCTTCCTATGAGCCCTGTCTAAATAGGATTCCACCTTCATTCCCAATCACAGAAACCAGTATGCAGCTTTCTACTGTCAGTTCAAACTTGTAATTACCTATTTATTACTTTGCCTACTTTATGTCAACCACCCCTACTAGGCAATGGGTTGCATCTGAGCAAGAACTATGGCTAGTGTGCTCACAATGGTCCACCAGCACTCCATTCAGTGTTAGCACTGAATTCTGAATAAGTAATTCTAAACCATGGTCTCCCATACACTCTGCCATCATGAGAAGTCGTAAATAATAGATAAGATGTGGAAAAGAGAACCTTTAGCTTCTAGAACTCACTTTGAAAGAAAGCAAAACATGATGAAAAGAACTACAGGCTTTGAGAGCGAGAGTAAAATTCTGTCTCTTTGCTAACTTGAGAAAGTTCTTGCTAGTGTGAACTTTGATATGCCTCTTGCCCTATGTTAGTCCCCTTATACTGTTTGTAAAGTGAAATGATTGGACTATTTGATCTCATATCTACCTTACAGTTCTAACAGATCTTTGAAGATTTTTTAATATAATCAGACATCTTTAGATTTGCATTTTTCAAGTGTGGTCCCTATGGAGGACAAAGAGTTCAAGTTCAAATAATTTTGGAATCGTTTGGGTTAAACAAAATTAGATAGCTATTTTTACTCTAGAAACTCTCTTGGCCTTTAATATGCTAATGTGTACTGGGGTTCCTGAGAGTGAAAGACCGTGTACAGCAATTCCCAAAAGCACTGAAGCACTGATTCCTTGTTTGTATTACCTGGGTATAGGATACATGGGACATTTGGGGAAAACACATTATGGATATTTAAGCACAAAAATTAATATAGACTTTCAGAAACACTAATCTGATAGTGGTAAGTAGAATGAATCAGAAAAAATGATAAATTGAGCAATAAAATTAAGAGACTTCAGGAAGCATGAGGAGATTCAAGAGAAAGTGACTTGAGACATATCTATTTTAATTTGCATTGAACAGCACAAAAGTTTTGATTAGTCTTTCTTGCTGCAGAAAAAATCATCAAGACTTAGAGACTGTTTTAAAAAAAAGTCAAGAATAGGGATAGAGATTCTATATTGATGCCTATAATCTGAAAGAATTTTGATAAGATTTCTTTAGCTGACATGAATTCAATCTACACTTAATACAGAAACAATTAGACCTATTTTGGCCATCAGCTCACAGTTTCAGTCATAATAGATAAGGATAGTACCATCTTCCATATTTCCAACAAATAAAAATTTAGAAAGTTATCAATAGACAATGTGATTATTTGCCCACATATTCGGTTAATCATATTTTATTCAATGATGCCTTTTATTGGTTAGTTTCTAATCAGCAAACACTGTCTTGTAAGCTTTGTAACAATCTATTCCTACCATCTCCCGGATTTTCTCCAGATTTTTTGGGTCCACCATCTCCTCAATTGTCCACAGTAATGGTCAAAATATTTAGCTGCTCACTGTATAAAAAAGCAGAATCAAGGCTTGAGGTGATATGGGTATGATAGGTAGGTTCATACCCACTTCCTTCAATACTTTTTTTAATGTTTATTTATTTTTGAGAGAGAAAGAAGGAGACACAGCATCCAAAGGACACTCCAGGCTCCGAGCTGTCAGCACTGAGCCCGACACGGGGCTCAAACTCACGAACCTGTGAGATCATGACCTGAGCCAAAGTTGGACACTCAATCGACTGAGCCCCCCAGGTGCCCCTCTCCCAATACTTCTTGATTGAATACTTGGAATAAGCACCAACTCACAGATGATTGATTCTCTTCCTTCCTTTTTTGGAAAACGTTTAAAATTTCCATCTCTATCAGGAATCTAAACTCATCTTCTCAAATACCAGAGAGAAGAACTCTTCCTTCTTCACTGATTCCTACTCTAAATACAGTTCATATCCTGTTCTATACTAGACCTGCCATATACTATTCATGGTACATAGCCAGCTATAAAGTAGGATTTAACATTTGGATATTAAACTCACTGCTTTGAGTATGTTTTACAAACCAAGGTGTTATGTTCATATGAAGCCCAGTACCGTGTGAATACAGCATGGTCAGTGTTGCCTTAAACGGTGAGAGCTTTCAAACCCACATGAGCCTTTGGGGAACTATGTAGTCATGTTTCTGTGAATATTTATTGAAAACCAGCTCTTTTCTTAACTTTGAGAATGCGGGAATTTTTAGCAGCATAAAGAAAATACTGTTTTCTGCAAAATTTCTTTGGCCTTGTTGTAAACCAGGCACCCAGAGATGGGTTCCATGATGCATTGTGGCATCTCATATTCCTTCCAAAAGTTCTCCACAATGACAGTTGCTTTCACTGAACAAAGTCTTTCCAGGAATATGCTCAGTTAGTTCATTCCTCTGTATTATCTTCACCTTCTATGATTTAAAACACAAACATGACTTGACCATTTTTAAGTGCCTTTGTTTGTATTCTATTGCTTAGCAAGTATATTTGTACATTTTATAGGTAAAAAAAAGAGAAACTTTCTGTGAGACTACACATGGATATCTTATTAGCTCCCACTGATGCTTGCCTTCTCTAATTCACTAGAGACAATCACTTTAAAAGAAGCCCTGGTTTACAAATTAAAAGAATGTTAAAGCACATGGGTTTTTAAATTGAATACTAAAACCAAAAGGAAAGATTGGTCATATTTTAGGGCCATAACTCATAACAAATTGTTGTAAAGTTTTCTTCACTCTGCTAGGAAATGCAAGTATTTTTTGTTATATTTAAGAGTGGAAAACAGAGTCAGAATAAGTAAAAAAGAAGAGAAAGAAGAGAAAAATCCCTGAAACAGCACAGCATTTGTTTCATCAGCTCTTTGTAAAACTCATGTTTAAATAAAATATGGCTTTCAGTTTCATTTCTACACCAATGACTCCCAAAGTTTTATTTTTAGTCCATATCTCTTACATAACTCCAGGCACATATATTTGACAGTTTCCTTGTGCCTCCGTTTATATGGCTAACAGGCAGCTCAGACTTAACACATCCAACTTAGAACTTTTTATCCTCTACACGAAACCCATTCCTCCCCTCATCTTTTCCATCTTAATAAATGGAAACACCATTTGTCCTATTGTTTCCATCAAAAGCCCAAGTGTCATCGTTGAGACCTCTATTTGGTCCTATTTCTCAACTCTATACTGCACCTACCCCCTTCCCTCATCTCCATGCTACCATCCCAGTCTAACCCATCACTGCTGGCCTGGATCTCTCCTGTAGCCTTCTAATTAGCTTCTGTATCTACTCCCCACTTAGCAATCTGGTTGACCTGTCTCCAAGTTATTTATCATCAGTCATATATCAAGTCAAGTGTTGCCTCCCACTAGAAAGGACTTTGTTCAACACACTATTTAGAGAAGTATCTTCTCTCACCTCACCCCTTTTATACCCTTACATAGACTTCACATATCTTCTCATTGTCTTTTTAACACAAATCACCATGTGAAAATATTTTGACTATTTGTTTACTTTTTTACTGCATGTTTCTCCTTCCCATTCCCCAATTTGATTTTAAGAAGCAAGAGAGCAGGGGTACCTGGGTGGCTAAGTTGGTTAAGTGTCCGACTCTGGGTTTTGGCTCAGGTCAGGATCTGTGGGTTTGTGAGTTCAAACTCCGCATGGGGCTCTGCGCCAACAGCCTGGAGCCCGCTTGGGATTCTCTGTCTCCCTCTGTCTCTGTCCTTCCCCTGCTCATAGTCTCCACCTCCCCTCCCCTCTTTCTCAAAAATAAATAAACAAACATTTTTTAAAAATGAAAAAACAGAAGAGAGCAGGGACTGTGTTTGTGTATTCTTATCAGGTACAGCTGTTCCTAGAATATAGTAGGTAAGTTAAAATATTTATTCAAGAGGGAATGGAGTGGGGAAGGAGTGAAATAAAGGAGAAAGAAAAGAAAGAAGAGAGAGAGAAGGAAAAGGGAACAGGGAGAGAGAGAGAGAGAGAGAGAGAGAGAGAGAGAGAGAGAGAAAAGAGGGAGAATAAAGAGAGGGAATGAAGAAAAAGGAGAGAGAGTGAACGAATGGAGGAAAAGGAGGGAGGGAGGTAAAAAAAGGGAACAGAAGGGGAGAGAGGGAAGAGGAAAGAGCAGGGGAGGGGAAAAAAGAAGTTGCCCTCCAATAGACTATTAATAACTGCTAGGTTTCAAATCTAAGGATAAGTAACTTTAGTTCTCTAAGGTTGGAATAACTCATTGCACAATGGGAATAATAATAGATCAAAAGAAATAAGGCATGTAAAGTGTTAGTGGAGCACTTGACATATAATAACAGGAAATAAATGTGTTAATTCTTTGCACTTCCTCAGATTCTTCCAACCTTCAGCCACTTGGTCTGACATAGTCGCAACCATCCAACTCTGCTTACACACTGGTGATCCACTGTCTAAAGCCAACCAGACACAAACCCGAAATCCCCAGTGTCTTTCCCCCTTCTAGACTTCAATGTCACACCCCACTGAGAAGTGTAGAGTCTGGACTCTGAGCAGCTGCTGAAGGGGTGTGTGTGTTGGGTGGGAGTGGGATGTTCCCATGGATGAAATCTGACCAATAAGAAAAAGGAGATGGGAGGTGCTGACGTCCAGACAAAGTCCTTCTCCTTCTTCCCTCCCACCTTCCATTCTGAGGCATTTCCACCATGCAGTCCAATCAGAAATACCTGATCTCTGCAAGGGGGTGCACCTCCCAAAGCAATATCTTTGTCTCTCTTAGGTTTGTCATAAAGCAGTGGCCAGCAAGATAACATGTCACCTTGCATTGCTTCCTATCCTTAACAACATCACTTCCCCTTTTCTCACCTTCACTACCTTGGAATTGTGCCCTTAAATAAAGCATCACCTCTTAATTCTTTAATTCAGGCTCTGTTTTCCAGGGACTATTGGATAAGACTACTTTTAGTAATAAAATAGTCATACCAATTTATACTCCTATGCTCAGCACTCAACAATTGGTCAGGCCATCTTTATTTTTAACTATAGTTAAACTAGTTAAAGTCCTATAAAATACCTGCCATGGCATGAATCCAGTGGGGCATTATAGTAGAATCCCAACCATGTATTAAAATCAAGAACAAGAACAAAACTTTCTTTTGCTTCAAAATGTTTCATTAAGGACACCAAAAATTCACTTCTCTTATCTTCAACTACCCTTACTAATCCCTCTATTCCTTTAAACATGTTTTTCAAAGCCTGTTACTAACTCCCACCATTAAGACACAGCCTCTGCCAGAAATGACACCCCTCCCATCTCTGCCAGCTATCTATCTCCCACCATAGAACCCATTCCAGAAGCCCGCCCCTGCCTAATAAAAACAATGATAAGGATTATGTAATCACTAGCTGCATCATCCCTAGCGTTCATATGCATATACATATTGCATATTTTCCTGCTCTAGTGTTTTATATCTCGATTCTAGTATAATATGAGATAATTTTTTTGTAGTTTCTATAAGATCCATGTATACTAGGGTGCCTGAGTGGCTCAGTTGGTTAAGCGTCCACTTTTGGTTTCAGCCGAGGTCATGATCTCATGGTTTGTGAATCTGAGCCCCTCATCGGCTCTCTGCTGTCAGTTCAGAGCCTGCTTCAGATCCTCTGTCTCTCTTACTCTCTGTCCCTCCCCCACATGTTAAAAATAATTTTTTTTAAAGAGACAAGTATACTGAGATATTTACCTCCATGATCATCACCACCTGACCTACCCAGACCAGGTTAAAACAGAGAAAAAGCAGCCTTCTCAAAAAATTCTTCAGATGCTGTCATTAAAATTCAGTGCATAAAAGCTAAGCAATCTTAATTCTTTTATTGTTGACCATTTGGAAATATCTCTTTTCTATTAGACAGATTCCTGACAGACAGAGTAGAGATTAAATACAGTATAGGCTCTACCACTTATCGACTTCTTCTTGACAGAAGGCAAATCACTCAACATTTCTCAGTCTCAGTTTCCTCCTTTGCAAACAGAGATGATTGTACATATTTACGCACCTGCTGTTAAGAACTATATCTTAAATTATGAAGCACTTGGGCCATTATTAGGGGTAACAGTAGCATTCTTAGAAATTCCCCAATTTCTTAACCATCGCTTAAAATTGTAATGACTTGATATTGATGCAAGATTCTAATAAATGTCCTATTCATCATTTGAATTTAGATTGTGCTGTCCTTAAATGTAAGGATTTTTATCTTAATTATTTTTCTATGGTTTTTAGCTGAGTTGATTTGATATCTAATAAATTAGTACTTGAAAGTTTCCCTTATTTTATTTTATATTTTTAACATGTATTTATTTATTTTAGAGAGCTGGGGAGGGGCAAAGAGAGAGGAGAGAGAGAACCCTAAGGAGGCTCTGCACTGTCAGCATGGAGCCCAAAGCGGGGCTCAATCTCAGGAACCGTGAGATCATGACCTGACCCGAAATCAAGAGTATGCCCCTTAACCGACTGAGCCACCCAGGAATCTGAAAGTTTCCCTTATTTTAGGTTGTCTTTGCATCTACAGCCATACTACAGTGGAATACATCCCTGCCTATGAGATGATTATTCTTACCAACTACTGGGCTTTGGCAATTTCATAAGACAACTATGTATTAAACATTAGACTATAAGAACTCATGAAGAAATAAATTATGCTTGTTCATTCCCAAATCAGCCAAAAATTTTGTACAGAGCCTGGCACATGCATAAATGATTGAACAAATAAAGAAAAAATGAACAATTTTTTTTAAAAAAAAACCTCTATTAAGTATAGTGGGAAACAGCATTTGCTTAGATCCATTATTAATTGGGAACACTCTCTTATTTTTAATTTAGAGTATTTTCCAACTCACTCAGATATCTAAACCCAAAATCCATTTTTCAAACACTCTAATGACACCAAAGTGTCAGTCACAAAGAATGATTGTCCCACAGACTCTTGGCTGATTGATACTTATCTTAGCAATTTTTACTCACTGATCATAGCTTTAGATTCTGTGGAAAGGAAAAAGTTGTGAAGCACTCTGAACTGATCCAAAATTAAAACTTTTATTTGGCTTCTATTCAGGAATGCAAAGAATGAAAAACTCTGGCTCTTCTCTCAAGCCTTCCCTGAAACAGACACCCTCCCACTCCCCCCTATTCATCACACCTCTGGCTTACTCTTATCACTGCATGTATCATAAAGCATAACAAATATTTGTTACATGTTCTGTGAGCAACTGAAGGCCAGGAACCAACAACGAATTTCTTTCTTTCTTCCCAGTACTTAGGACATATTCAATTTTTTTTTTTCAGGGCTGGGGGAGTGGGCATGTGGCGATATTGACTAGGTCCTCAATAAACAAAGAACTATTGAAATGATCAGACTTGTGATCTATGATAGTATCTTCTTGGTGAAAACTCAATAAGCTTACTGCAGGGTGGATCTGAACAGTAATTAGACATGATGTGAATTGTTGAGCCCTTAGGTTATACCCACCTCCAATTTAACTATGTAAATAGCTTATTAACACTTATAGGACAGTCTAAGAGATGACGCCATCATGAGGTCCACCACTTTCACAAAGCCCTTATAGAATCAACCCAACCATAATGATTTTACTCTTTCAATGCTTAGCATGGGGGCTTCACATATTTTATGAAATAAGAAGGTTATATATAAACAAATATAAAATAAGCAAACCTATTTATTGTTTATATAACCTTTTTATATGTTTGATTATAGGTTCTCATGAATTTTTCATTATTTAAATTCTTTACATACCATTTTTTAAATTTATGTTTGACTTGATTATTGAAATCTTGCTAACTATACAGATAACTCTTTGAGGATAAGAACCATATCTCCTCTGATGATGTTCACCTGCCTAATGTCATCTCAAAGCCTTGCATACAGCAGATGTCAAATGCAACTTTATTGAATACATGCATGGGAAACTCTCTCTTTTAGCAATTCACATCGAATGGAAGAAACAGCTATAATGAAGAATTTTACACTTTCCCAAATTCCTTTCCTTATAAACAATGAAAAGTGAAGAGATATTTGACTCCTACTCTTACATTAGCAAGGCAAATTTAAACTACGGTCAAATCCTTTGAAGATTCACTTACACAGCATAGCTAAACTTTTCTCAGTGAGATAAAATGTTCGAGATAATAAGACATTAATAGTGTGTGTTTTCTATGGGTCAGTACTTTATATTTATTATTTCTTTTAAATTTCATTACAACCCTATGAGAAAAGTCCTATCACTATTGTCATTTTCACTGATGAGGACACTTGAGACCAGGAATTTAAGGACTTTGTCTGAGGCCACAAAGCTAGTACCTAGTAGGGTTGGCACACATACCCCAGCACTCATGCTCCAGTACTCTTGTTCCAAAGACCATACCAAGCTGCCCCTCAGCTCTCAAGAAGGCTCATTCTTAGATTATGCTGATCATGGTCACAATTTAATTTAAAATTCCCGGATCAAATTTATAAAATCACTAACGTACAACATTGAATATCAGTGCTTATTGCTGTCTGGGTGGAGGTATTACATAAGGCTTACAATTGACAAACTAGCATGTGATTTACATTGAAAATCAGAAGCAAACGCAAGCTTATATCATTTAAGTATATATAGGCCTTAGTTAGACTTGTTAAATTTTGGTAAAGAAACATTTGTAAGCACTTTTAAGTTTAGAAAATCAGAGCAGTGACATACATTCAAAATCTGAGAGTTTATACAAATCAAACTGAAAAGCATAAAGAGTCTGTCTTCATGAACAGTCTCCATAGTGATAATTTTGCAAAATACTGGAAAAACATTCAAGGTATTTAGAAAGACTATAAAGATGTTTTATGAAGATGGCACAAAAAAAAATACGTTCTCATGAGCAGACAGGGAGCCCAACTTGGAATTTCAAATTAACTTTTTGTATGATGCATTATTTAATAAATGTTAGCATTAATTTTTAAAGAGTTTAATTTGCATACCATTACTGGGCCAAATGGTTGACGAGGATCACAATTAAAGAAAGATGCACCATTCATTTTACTAAGAAGAAAAAATCCAACAAAGTCAAATCTTCATCATTAAACTGAATAAAGGCAGCCTATAACTGCCAAAAATGTAGAACTCCCTGACAGATGCAATTTAACTCCTGTGATGATTTAAATCAGATTCCTTTATGTATGACCCTAAGCAAAAGCTCAATATCCTCTCAAGGAATAAGTATTTTTCTTTAATACTATGGACTTTAGGGGGGCAAAAAGACATTAGAAAAGAAAAGCAAATTAGGAAATTGGGTGTGGGAATATAAATATAATTCAAAAGAATATGTCATCACCTAATGTTACACCACGGACATAAAACACTCATGCAAAATGGAAGATGCTTCACTAGCACATTAACTAGCTCTTAGTTCCAACATGGTTCAAGCTGTGTTTAGCCTCAAGAAGTTATACAGAAAGGCCATAGACCCTACTGTCTTATAGTTTATCATTTAAACCAAATTTATTTTCACACATACCCCTCTCATGATCTTCTAAAGAAAAACATACTATTTATTGAATTACTATTTGCAAGGCAAAGGATTGGTGCTCATGTGCTAAGTGACAGACACATGGTATATGTGACACAGTTAGTGTATAACCTGCTTGTAATAAGCTGCTAACAAAGCGTATCTAGAGTGCTGGGGCAGGATCTGGAAGCACCCACTCTGCAAGGTGTCAGTCCTTCACAGGGATTATCATTCATACCCTGGTTCTAGACACTGGCTGGGGCACTAAGTACATTTCACTCCTGTAGTATATGCTTATATGTGTCATGAACTTTGTGTAGTTGTTAGGCTTGAAAAAAACTTAGGACAGACTGTCCCATCCCTAGATGTGTCCGTCAGAACACAGAACAGATGGCCTTGTATCAGGTCTGTTCGGCCTTTACAAAGTCCAATGGGGGCCAAAGCTGTGGAAACAAGGACCTCAAACTCACCCCGCAGTTGGGCAACAAGGCCAATGGCCCCATGTTTGGGCAAGAGTCCTAATACCTGTTGAGAAGGAGGGGCTTAGGAGGTTCTTTTTGTTTCAAATAACTTCAAGTTGTGATCAAAGTAACTCATATTCACTCCAGAAAAATTGTAAAATAAATGTTTGGGGGAAAAAAGCCATGATGACCATCAAGAGACAACCATTAAAACATTCTGGTGTTAAGATCCTAATATATGTTTTTATACAAACATGCAGTCGAAGCCCTCCGATCTGATAGCCAGCAGTCTTTGGTTAATAAGAAAAGGTTTTAGAAAGTATAGAATCCTTAAAACTTATATACAGACAATCTGAAAGTTAACTTAATATATAATCATTTCTTCACTAATCTTTTGATAAAGAACTAAACTTTTTTTTCTAGCTACAGGTCTTTTGATGGGAGCACCATGTCATCTTTATAATATAAATCATATTCCTAGTGAGCCACAAATTATTTCTAGATTAGTTTCCCTGAAGTGGGAACAATATTATAAAGGCGTTTGAAAAATATTAGTGCAGAATTCTAGATTTTAATCCTTTACCCTGGTGTTTCACAGTTTCCTTGTTCATACATAATTTAAGCAAATTCTCTTATTGGAGTAACTACATTTATTGACTTGTATCAAATAATTCTCTTCAGTTTATATCAACAATTACTCTTTTAGCATTCAAAGTTTACTAGGCATTTTAATCCATAATTAGACTTTTTAAGTATAACACCAAGTAAAATTACATATATATGTAATTATATATATATAATATATATAATTTTTCAAAATTTTATAATACATATTATATATATAATTTTTCAAAATTTTATGTAAATTCTAGTTAGTTAACATATATTATAGTATTGGTTTCAGGAGTGGAATTTAATAGACAAAAAAACAATCTATCTCTGTCTACATATGCAAGTCAACTGGTAGAACAAAAGTGTTGGCACTCTAGGGAGCTTCCAGCTATCTGTAAGTATTGATATTGGGGAAGATATTTTATAAAAGGAGGAGGAAACACCAGATGTCTGTATAGTAGAGGTCAGGTCAAAGAGCTTCTATAAACATATTTTTACAAATTAAGATTTTATGCTCTATCATTTATTGATATCAATATATTCCTTTTAATCATCTACATGTATTGTGAGCATTTTCCCACATCACTAAACATATAAAATGTAATTTTTTTACATAGCAGCAGAGAATCTATTACCATACACCATAAAATATTTAGTTCCCTATTGTTGAGTATGTAGGTGGCTGCTATGTTTTTATCATCATATAATGGTACCATTTTAATGTATATTTCTATTTCCTTAGACTTTATTCTTTGAATATTTGGTAAATTAATGAATAAATATTTTAAAGGCATGTGATACCTATTTTCAAATTGATTATCAGAAACATTTTTTTTATCTACCACTGGAATACTACCATGAGATTGCAGGTTTCGGCACCTTACTCTATATTTGCTATTAATCCATTTTTCAATTCAGTATTGAAAGGAGTAGGAGTCTAAATTTGCATTTTTATTAAAATGAGGGTTTTATCATTTTATGACACCTGTTATAAGTATTTATTTTCAGGTGGTTGACTTTTAGTTTTCTCTATTATGGACTTTATTTTTTATATCACTAATTTTTTTGATTTAGATTTTATTTTTATATCAAGCAGTTTTAGATTTCTTAGTCAAATGACTACCCATCAATCTTTCCCTTTCTATTTTCTTCTTTCCTGTTTTTTAATGTTTATTTATTTGGAGAGAGAGGGAGAGCACTGAAGTGGGAGAGCAGAGAGAGAGGGAGAGAAAGAGAATCTCGAGCAGGCTCCACGTTGTCAGTGCAGAGCCCAATGCAGGGCTTGAACTCACGAACCGCGAGATTATGACTTGAGCTGAAATCAAGAGTCAGAGGCTTGGGGCACCTTGGTGGCTCAGTCAGTTGAGCGACCGACTTCGGGTCAGGTCATGATCTCACGGTTTGTGAGTTTGAGCCCTGCGGTTTGTGAGTTCGAGCCCTGCGTCGGGCTCTGCACGCTCAGCTCAGATCCTGGAGCCTGCTTCTGATTGTGTGTTTCCTTCTCTCTCTGTTCCTCCCCCACTCACACTCTGTCTGACTCTCTCTGTCTCAGAAATACATAAACATTAAAAAAATTTTTTTAAAAAAACAGTCAGAGGCTTAACTAACTGAGCCACCTAGATGCCCCTTTCTTCTTTCCTTTTATTTTCCGTTGAAAAATCCTTATTTACATATCTCAAAATCAAATAAATATGCCTCATGTTTTCCAATAATTTTACAGTGTATCTTTTATATTAACTCTGTACTGTATTTGAATATATTTTGTCTTAAGTTATAGGGTAGAGAAAATCTGATTTTTCCAAATTAATAAATTAATTTGGGACAAGTTGACATGTTTACTATGCTACAGTCTCTTTCAGGAACAAGACATTTCTCTCTGGTTAGCTAAAAATATTTAGCATAATTATGTATAAATATCAGGCCTCAAAATGAATTTTAGTTAATAAAATTTAAAACTATTAAAATGTTGAAGTTTCATGTAGTTTTTCTTTTTTTTTTAATGTTTTTTCAATGTTTATTTATTTTTGAGAGGGAGAGAGACACAGCGTGAGCAGGGGAGAGACATAGAGAGAGGGAGACACAGAATCCAAAGCAGGCTCCAGGCTCCGAGCTTTCAGCACAAAGCCTGATGTGGTGCTTGAACTCACAGACTGCGAGATCATGACCTGAGCCGAAGTCAAATGTTTAACTGACTGAGCCACCCACGTGCCCCTCATGTGGTTTTTCTTATTTTTCTATGTGATTCTATGATAACTATGATTCTATTTCAAGCCACTATTTGTCAGCTGAACATTCTGACATTTTAGGTTCCTCAACATGCACACCCTTGCTGACTTACAACCGAGCACTTGCAGATTCTTGGTTAGCTCTGCCATGAGTTCCAAAAGTAAAAATTGACAACTTTGATTTATGTTCTGTTTTGCTATTAACTATATGAAATAATGAGCATGGAATATCTTGCTCCTTTCTGGACTGGAGTAGGAGGAGAAGGATCATCAAATAATAGGAATTACCAGGAATATAAAACATTATTAAGATTCACTATTGTAAAGTTGCCAATTATTCCACAAGTTGAACTATACATTCAATGCTATGCCAGTCAAAACCATACCGGATATTTGGTAGAAATTGGCCAGCTGTTTCTAAAATTGATATGGAGATTGACAGAGCCAAGTTTAACCAAGACACCTTTAAATGAACATTTAAATAACAATTTAATTAAATAAACAATTAAATTTTTTTTAACATTTATTTATTTTTGAGACAGAGAGAGACAGAGCATGAATGGGGGAGGGTCAGAGAGAGGGAGACACAGAATCTGAAACAGGCTCCAGGCTCTGAGCTGTCAGCACAGAGCCCGACGCGGGGCTCGAACTCACGGAGTGAGAGATCATGACCTGAGCCAAAGTCGGCCGCTTAACCGACTGAGCCACCCAGGCGCCCCTTAAATAAACAATTAAATAAACTTTTAAAACTCATGAAAGAGAATACGGAATACAGAATTTGCAATTCTTACAAATAAATAAGAAAAAGTGAAACAATTCAAGAGAAAAATAGGCAAGAGACTTAAAAAGGAACTTCAGAAAAGACAGCAGGCTGAAAACCAAGAAATATGTAAAGATGCTCCACCTGACTAGACAC
Organism: Panthera uncia; assembly: GCF_023721935.1. NCBI lineage: Eukaryota > Metazoa > Chordata > Mammalia > Carnivora > Felidae > Panthera > Panthera uncia. The sequence goes on from NC_064812.1 coordinate 32,662,885, forward strand.
CACAGAAGTATAATTTCAAGATACCACTGTGCACCATAACAGAATGGCTAAAATTTGAAGAACCGAAAATGCTACGTTGGCAAAAATTAAAGAAGAACAGAAACTGATAACTAATACACTGGTGGCGGCGGTAAACATTGGTACAATTGTTTAGGAATTTTGGCGTTTTCTACAAAATGTAACGTATCACACACCTGACAACTTCACTCTAACAGAAGTGTGTCTGCAGATGCATCAAAAGACATTTATCAGAATACCCATCGCATTATCATAATAGCTCAAACCTGGCAACAGATCAAATGTTCATAAATAGAAGGGTGGACAATTATTTTGTGATATATCCATACAGTGAAACACCTTACAGGAATGATAATAAATGAACTAAAGCTACATATAACAAATGGATGAATTTCATCAATGTTATGTTGATCAAAAGCAACTAGAAGCAAAAGAGTATGTGCCATATGATTCCTTTTACATAAGTAAAGCTCAGAACAGGCAAAATTATTCCATCAGTCAGAAGAATGGACATGTTTGGACAGGAGGGAAGGGATAGAGAGTGAGAAGGTCTCAAGGGAGCTTCAGGATGTTGGTAAGTTTTTGAATTTCTTAACCGAGGTAGTGGTTACATAGGCTCTTTCATTTTGTGATGATTCACAAATTATGAACAATTATGATCTGTTTCTGTTTTGTATATTTCAGTGAACTAAGTTTAAAAATACATCACGTTTATTATACCAAAGTCTTATCCTGGTACATTCAGTTATCTTTTCTGTCTAGGAATATGTATGACTTGTATCAATATAATCTACGTAAATATATGCGAGTGTATGTATATTAAGTGATAGACATATAAATATATTATTAAATATGTATGTGAACTTAATTGTTATTGTTCTGTAGATGATAACATATCCCCCCCTTTTATTTTTCCATCATTTCCTGTTGCATTCTGGATGCATTCGCAACTTTTGTTCTCTTCAATATCAAGGGCCCTATTTCTTGGGATACTAGTTACCCTCCCACTGCTATTCAAGCTGCCGTCAGTAATGCTACTGCATCTTTAGTTTCCTTGAGGACTTTACTTAGTTATAAACACTCCTCCTTACCTTCTGACATCCTCCAAGCCAGCTCTTTCTGTTTTCTCTACCATATATATTTTTATATATTGTTCCATAAACTCTCTATTTGTAAATTTAGTAATGAACCAAAACAGATGATTTCTTCATCTGAATTTTTCTCCACACTCCTGAGGAAAATCATTTCCTCAAATTATTTTTCTTCTGCACCTAGAGTACTAGGAATAATTACGAATTTCAAAATATATTTATAAGCTGCTTTTCATATTTGTCGTTCATTATTGAAAACATTGTGGTCTGGTCAGTAGCACCATCATGACTTCCCTTTAGAAATTCCCTGACAGGCATTAAAATCCTGCTAAGATCTTAACCTGGAGCCAAGTATTAGTTATACCTTATTATACTATTCAGTTTTGAGGGAAAAAAAAAATCTCTCGGCACCCCTGCCCGGCTTTCGGGAAAAACAGCAGAATTTGATCCTGGACAAAATTATCTATTAGTCTTTCTTCTCTTGCTAGAAAGGTGAATGGAAAATTACAAACCACAGAGCATACTAATTGCATAGTCCTTGTAGTCTTTGTTTCTTATTCCTGTCTAGCTCTTCAATGCTAATCTCAGAGACACAAAATTGAGTCATTATTTCTGTTCCCAGCCAAGACGTCCTCTTGCGTCTTGGTAAAGGGATGAGGAAAAAAGGAAAAAAAAAAAAAAAAAAAACTTTTTTTTTTTTTTTTTTTTTACATTTTTGGTGAGAGTACGGGAGAAGATAAGGACCTAAGTGGCCCTTCTCTTTTTATAAAGCAGCTCCAAGAGCAGGACCAAGCTCCCTTCTCCATTATCAAAACCTCATGAATCTGCCTTTTGTGTGGAAAGGTAGTAGAAGGAAAGGGGATTACGAGACTCTTACCATCTGCCTACCTTATGAGCCATGTTCTTTGGTAAATAGATTTTCTTTCTCTCAGGTCCAACAAATTGTTCATTATTCCTGTTTTCCATTGTTCTTAAAACTTGGCATCTTATTTTTCATGACTACTCAATGTAGAGGCATGATAGAGTAAATCAAGCATTTTGTCTCTCTAATCATCATATTCCAGAAGCATTTTTTTAAGAGGCTTTTGCTAATGGCAACTTAACTTACTTCAGTAAGGAAAATTGTTTCTCCCCACCTGTCCCGGTGTCAGTTGAGTCCAGCCATGGGAGTAAAAATACACAGAAGTAATGGCAGGAGGCATATCAGTAGCAGAAAGGGTATCGGCAGGAACTGTTGTCTGACACAGAGAGGTAAGTGATTCAGTGTCTCCAGCCACCACTACTCTCCAGGTTCAGTAACTTTTCCTCTCTAAACTTCATCCAGTAACCTCCTGCTTCTACTTCACCTTCAAGGTTTGGTCCCAGGAAGGTCCCAACACAGGTCACTGTGACTCACAATAGAAACATTAGTACAAGGATAACATTAGAGCTATCTATGGATTATTCGGCTTTTTCCTGAGGAAATCACCCTTATTACTTCTATGGAAAAAGAACCCAAGTTACAAATAACCAACTTGAAAATAAAAATTTTCAATTATTTTTTCTTATTTGCCCATGGACAGCTGTCTGACCAGGTTGAGTGTAAAATGTTCTCTGGTGAATTAAAATTAGAAACCAGGGACACCTGGGTGGCTCGGTTGGTTAAGCATGCGGCTCTTGATTGTGGCTCAGGTCATGATCTCACAGTTTGTGACATGGAGCCCCACGTCCGACTCTGCACTGACAGTGTGGAGCCTGCTTGGGATTTTCTCTCTCTCCCTCTCTCTCTCTGTCCCTCTCCTGCTTGTGCTCTCTCTCTCTCTTTCTCAAAATAAATAAATAAACATGAAAAAAAAATAAAAAAGAAATAAAGTTAGAAACCAACTTATTTTTAAGGCAGCCACCGTACAAGTAAAAGATTGCTTTGTGAGTGTGTGTGTGTGTGTGTGTGTGTGACTTGATTTTATAGTTGCTGGCATACTGGCAGAGAACCAATGCTTCAAACTATGAAGGTAAAACTACCATCCAGTTGACTTACCCCTATAAACAATTCACTTCTCTATTTTATTGTCTAAGTTTCTTGAGTTAGTATTACGATAATAAGATAATTTAGGCAATTACCAAATTGCAGCACAATTTTACATGCGAAAATGGAGATGTTTTTAATTTGAACTAATTACTGGATAAAGGCTTTAGGTGTCTCTATTATCACACAGACAAGATATACGGCAAAGCAAAATTAATTAAATGTTGCCTTACTAAAGAAATTGGCACAATGACCAAAATTGGCATCTGATCATCTTTCCTTAAAAATACCTGAACGTGCATACTAAGAAAGAGGAAAAGTTCACACATTTCTAACCTGGTAGAGACACATTTCAATAAAATGAGGAGAGATATGTATTCAATCACCAGCTATAGCAAAGGAATTCTTCAATATTTGGCTTACAATTTTTTTAATTACTGGAAAGGATATCAAATACGCACAATAATTCTGAAAATAAATTAATGAATCCTAAAGAGAGAGAACAGAGATAAGAAGTCAAATTCTTATTTTGGCAACAAGAATCTATGACTTTGAAAATTATTTGAACAGATCTGGTCTTAAGTGTCTTTGTCTTTATAACCATACGATCTTTGAAGTCCCTTTCAGCTTTACCATGGCATGATTATAACAAATTACACATTCTAAAGGAATGAAAAAATAACAACGGATATATAAATGGTAGTTTCTGTAATACAAGAAAGGTAGCCAATATTTATGGGAATACCTAATTTTATAAAATATATTTGTTTCCGAAAAATTACCTATAGTATTGAAGCCAGAACAACAATAATGACAATAATAGTGGCAGCAGTATGATTGAGTGTCATTTATATACCAGGCACTTTACTAATCACTTCACAAAGGAGATTTTGTTTTTTCTTCCTAATGGCAATACAAGGTGAGTTACAGTCATATCTCTATTACAGGGATGCATAAAATAAGGCTTGGATAGGTTAGTTTCCTAAAGTCGTCCAGACAGAAAGTAGCACAAATAGTTCCATAATATACGCCTCTGATCTAAAACCCTCTTTTTTTTTAAGTTTTCTTTTTTTTTCAATATATGAAGTTTATTGTCAAATCGGTTTCCATACAACACCCAGTGCTCATCCCAACAGGTGCCCTCCTCAATACCCATCACTCACCCTCCCCTCCCTCCCACCCCCCATCAACCCTCAGTTTGTTCTCAGTCCAAAACCCTCTTAACACTAGTGCCAGTAGCCTCTCTGCAGAGAAAATGTTAGCATTGCCTATCTTATTTATTAATTGGCTTTCATCATAAAAAGTAGGTATTTATATTCTGTAAGTTAATTTTTCTCCAAAATTTAATATACATTTTGTTATTAAAACTTTTAAAAGGAAAAAAACAAAACTTTTTTTTTTTTTTTTTGAGAGAAGCACAGAGACGCAAACTGGGGAAGGGCACAGAGAGAGGGAGAGAGAATCTTAAGCTGGCTCCACACCCAGTGCAGAGTCTCATGAGGGGTTCAATCTCATGACCATGAGATCATGACCTGAGCCAAAATCAAGAGCCAGATACTTAACCAACTGAGCCATCTGCATCCCAACAAAACTTAAAATTTTTTTTATGTTTATTCATTTTTGAGAGAGAGAGAAAGAGAGAGAGAGAGAGAGACAAAGCATGAGTGGGGGAGGAGCAGAGAAAGAGGGAGACAGAATCCGAAGCAGGCTCCAGGCTCCGACTTGTCAGCACAGAGCCCCACACAGCACTCCAACCCATGAACCACGAGATCATGACCTGAGCTGACGTTGGATGCCTAATCAGCTAAGGCACCCAGGCGCCCCAAAATAAACCTTTTAAGAGAATATTTAAGCAGAAGATAATGTTTACGTACATAAGGATGTTCACTAAAATAAAATATACTGATTTTAAAGTAGAATAATATAGGATAATGTTGAATTGAAAAATATGTCTGAAGTCAAAATATTATCAATTATCAGAACATAATGTAGCTGAACTTAAATACCCATTTTTATCAAACCTCAGTGTGTGACCTCAGAGTTTGATTTCCAACTTATTATTTGTGTGATTTTGAACAAGTAATTTATCCTCTCATGCCTAAACTTTCTCTTCTACAAGTGATTTAAAATACGTATTTTAAAAAACTCTTTGGATTATTTAGTGGCATAATATATATGAATTCACGCTGCAAAAGTTAAAGCACTAACAACAGTACTGATCGAGAGAATACCATGTAAGACTGTCTGTCTTTCTGACACTATTTCTTTATAGGGGTCTGTGACACAAAATAAGTAGGTGAAACACTAAAAAATGTTGATAATACTAGAATTAATCTGAAAACTAGCATCCTTCTAAACTGTTGCTGGGGAATTGATATAAACTTTTGACAACGTCTTTTGAAATTGTGAAATGCGCCTACCCTTCGATCCATAATTTCCACTCTGGGAATTTACCCTAAAGCAGTATTTGCAAAACTTCCAAAGGACCGAAAGTTTTTTATACTAACAATAACAATGCCCCCCATATATGCCCCACATTACAAATTATAATTCATCCATACATTGGAAAATTATACAAGATATAGGAAAGAAGATCTTATAAACACTGAAATATGAAGTCCAAGATGTATTGTTACATTAAAAAAGGGAAGTTGTAAATTTGTATGTATATTGAAATACAAGTTTGGTAAAAACAATTTATTTAGGTTTGCGTATGCACTGAAAATGGATTAGAAGGCCATACAGCAAGGGATTCGCAGTGCCTGGCAGTGTGGACTGAGATGGGTGATGTTGGGCAGGGCAGATTTCACATCTTATATGCCCTGGTTTTGTTTTTTTCATTATAGATAGGTATTTTTTTTTTAATGTTTTTATTTATTTATTTTTTTATTTATTTTTGAGACAGAGAGAGACAGAGCATGAACAGGGGAGGGGCAGAGAGAGAGGGAGACACAGAATCCGAAACGGGCTCCAGGCTCTGAGCTGTCAGCACAGAGCCCGACGCGGGGCTCGAACTCACCGACCGTGAGATCGTGACCTGAGCCAAAGTCGGACGCTTAACCGACTAAGCCACCCAGGAGCCCCTATAGATAGGTATTTTTTAGGAATTCGATATTTTAAATAGGTTGCTACTATGAAAGAAAATGTACAAATGGAAAGAGAATGAGGTCAGGAACGAGGCAAAGAAGAGAAAGCAATATTTTGTTTATCCAAGGAAGAAGCACTTGTTTTCTGTAACATGCTCAGAGATAAATAACAGAAACATGTATTTATAAAATAAATATTGGTCTAAAACTATGTGTGGTGAATCTTTGAGATGCTTCTGTTTCATGTTACAGAATTTATAGCACTACAAATTTTTTAGTAGTACTTTTGAGATTTGAAGGCCACCTATGGTGGAATGATGGCTTAATGCTGAAAATGTGGTGTATGGTTGAGAATATAGAAAAGTCCATATGAAAAGGAGATTTGCCTTTAGATGATGGACCAGGAGCTCAAGGATTTAAGGCATCATGTTATTATTATTTGATTCCAAATGGAATTTCCCTCATCACTGACTTTTCCCTCAACCAGTACAAACAAGCCCATGTCAAATTGTTCACGGAACAATGCTACCTCAGTGCAACGTCATTCCTTCCCCGTAGAGCTTCTCTTCTTCATCTATATAGTAGTCCCCCTTATTGACAGGGGATTCATTCCAAGACCCCCAGTAGATGCCTGAAACCACAGACAGTACTGAACCTTATGCATACCATGGTTTTCCTGTATGTAAATACCTATGATAAAGTTTAACTTATGAATTAGGTATAGTAAGAGATTAACAGCAATAACTAATAATAAAATAGAACACTTATAACAATGTTACCCTAATAAAAGTTATGTGAAAGTGGTCCCTCTCCCCTCAAAATAGCTTTTTGTATGTACTCACCTTTCTTCTTGGGACCATGTGAGATGATAAAATTTACCTGTGTGAGGAGATGGTGGGACGTGAATAACGTAGATGTGACGTAGCATTAGGCTACTACCGTCCTCCGACCCAAGGCAGGAGAGATCATCTGTGTCAGGACTGCGTGATGGTGGTAACTGAAATCTGCAAAAGCAAAACCACAGATAAGGGGGGATGACTGCAATCTAGAATCATCATCTCAGCTGTGTTGACACCCTCACAAACTACCTTCCAACCATGCCTGATGTCTCAAAAGTGTCCGATGACTCCTAACTGTGGCTGTGTTCTCAGCACCAGGGAATTTTCAAGGCTCTATTTCTCAGTCCCCACTCAGCTCTTGTTTACCTGATTATTTTATCCGGCATTATACCCTCAGACACAGCTGAGCCTGCCTGTCTGGTTAAGTTTGCGATCAGACTGTCACTGCTTCCTCGTCTTCTCTTCCTTTAACTCATCAACCGTCTGCAGTAGGAGTTTCATTCGCATCACAGTCATCTCTTACTAAACTCTTGGCAGTAGCCTCTCAGACCTCATTCTAAGTGTCACTTCGTTGTGATCCATTCTCCACAATGCTGTCAAGTATTTCTTTGTAGATCTGATCATATCATTTCCTTGCTCAAAATCTTTGCTAGCTCCCCACTGTCTAAAGTACAATCAATTGTTGAGGATATCAAACCAATAATTACACTCTTTAAGAGAGCGTTTTTTAGGAAAGCACTGTATACTTAACATATAAAATATAACCAAAGCTATTTTTTAAAGTCGTAATTGTAAATGTCTTTTAAAATTAAAAACAATGAATACAAATGAACTTAAGAATTAAAAACCAGAAACTAGAAAAAGAGCAACAAAATAAACTAAAGTATAAGAAATTACAGAAAATGGCAAATAAATCTAGTAGCTGTCTCTTTGGGGAGAAAAAGCAATGAAGTAGTTGTACTGTGGTAAGCTTAATTTAATATAAAAGAGAAAACACAAACAATAGAATAAACAATGCAGAGCAGATTTAAAATTGTAACAGAATAATAGCTTTAAATCTATTCAACTCTATTTTTCTAAAACAGGAGATCTTGGTTAAAAAAACATTCCTAATGATTTCTTTAGGAAATAGAAATTAATGAAACTAACTCAATAATTCTAGGAGAACTAGAGAATTACCCACAAAAGGTACATGACCTAGGTAGTTTCAAAAGCCAGTTACATTAAAATACCCAAGGAATTTATGCAATCTTATTAAATGTTTCAAAGCATACAATAAAAAGGAACACTTTCCAATTCATTTTATAAGCTAATTATAACCCTAAGAATTTAATAGAGATAGAGTAAAAAGGAAATAAGCAATTAATTTCACCTTTGAAATAGAGGCAAAAAACCCACATTTAATAAATAATATGTAAAAAAAAGCATATTTTAGAATAGTATTGCATAAACAATTCAATATTAGAAAATTAATAATTAATTAAAACATCCGTGTGATCATATAGATGCCAGCAGATGTTCCATGGTAAAAACACTAAGCAAAACAGGAATACAAGATACTTATTAAACATAGTAAGGATGTTTTATTACAAACCAACAGTCCATCATCGTACCTAATGGTGAAACAATGGATACACAAGCCATGAAATCAGGAAATAGCCTAAAATTATTCTCTTAACTCTGTTATTTACAGTAATTCTAGAAGTGCTAGTCAATGAGGCCAAAAAACAATGTATAAATTAAAATGTATAAATGTGTATCTATCAGCTGTATTGACATTATTTACATAAATAAAATTTGTCTTTTTTTTTTTTTGAGGCACAGAGAGAGAGAGAGCAAAAGAAACAGCACACAGGAGCAGAGGAGAGGCAGAGACATAATCTTCAGTAGGCTCCATGCCCAGTGCAGAGCCCTACATGGGGCTTGATCTCACAACCATGAGATTATGACCAGAGTCAAAATCAAGAGTAGGATGCTTACCTGAATGGGCCACCCAGGCACCCCTAAAATTTGCCAATTTTAAGTGTACAATTCAATGAGACCTGACAAACATACACAAGTTTGTCACTGTGACCATAATCATGACATATGCCATCAACACCAAATGTTCCCTTGTTGCCTTTCGAAATCAACCACTTCATCTTATGCATTACCCTAGCAACCGCTGTTCCACATATGGTCACTATAGTTTTGCTTTTTCCATAAATACACGTAAATAAAATCTTACACCAAGATAAAGTGTTTTGTATTTGGACTCCTTCATTTAGCATAATGCTTTGGAGATTTATTCATGTTGTTGAATTTATTAGCAGTTAGTTCATTTTTATTACTGTTAGTAGTTCATTACATGGATATACCACAATTTATTTACCCATTAACTTGTTGGTGGACAACTTGGATTATTTCCAGTTTGGAACTACTCAGATAAAGCTTCTATAAAATGTTATTGTATGAATATATGTTTTCATTTCAAGTAAATACCTAAAAGAGGATTGTGGACTAGTGTGTAATTGTATCTTTAATTTAAAAACAAACTGCCAAATTATCCCATAGTGGCTATAAAATTTTGCTCTCTCAACTGGAAAGCTTGGAAACATTCAGTAATGTCTTTTTTAGTTTCAGCAATTTAAGAGGCTATGTACAGTTATCTCCTTGTAGTTCTAATTTGTGTTTCCTTAATAAATAACGATGTTGAGCATCTTTTCATGAGTATATTTGACATTTATGTATCTTCTACAGTAAAGTCCTTGTTTCAAATCTTTTGTCCATTTTTTTATTGGTTTGTCTTCTTAAGTTGAAAGAGTTCTTTATATATGCTGGATATAAGCCCTTTATCAATTATATGTTTTGCAAAGGTTTCTTCCAGTCGATGATTTACCTTTTTATATTCCTAATGGTATTTTTTGAAGGACAAAAGATTTAATTTTGAAATTTAATCTTTTTTCTTCTTTTTTGGATTTTTGCTTATGTGAGTTATGTGTAAGAAATGTTTGCCTAACCCAAGTCACAAAGATTTTTTTTTCTTGTTTTTGTATAAAAGTTTCATGTTACATCTTACATTAGGCTTGTGATTCATTCTGAGTTGATTTCTATGTTTAGTGTGAGATAAGAGTTTTGCATGCAAATATGCAATTGCTCAGCATGTGTTGAAAAGATGATCCTTTTCCCATCAAAATACCTGGGCACCCTTGTCAAAAATAAATTAACCATGCATTTGTTGGTCTTTTTTCTTAGGCTAACTGTTCTGTTCTATTTATCTATATGCCTATCCTTATGCTAATACCACATTGCTTTGATTACTGTAATTTCACTGTAAGTTTAGAAATCAGGTAGTGTGAATCCTTCTTGGCTCATATTTTCAATTTTTTTGGGGGGATATTCTAGGTGCTTTGTATTTCCATAAAAAGTTTAAAATCAGTTTTACAATTTCTAAAATAAAAACTATTGGGATTTTGAATACGACTGTATTAAACCTATTGATAAACGGGAAAAATTGACATCTATAAACTTGAACCACGAACAAAGACATATCTCTCTGTTCATATGTCTTCTTTAACTTCTTTCAGCAATGGTTTGCAGTTTTCAGTGTATAGGACTTGTATATACTTTGTTAAATTGATTTCGAGGTATTTCTAATTATGCATTGTTAATTTACAGATACACAACGGATGTTTTTATATTAACCTTATAACTTCAAACTGCTGAACTCATCTATTACTTCTAGTAGATTTGTTTGAGAACTCTTAGGGCTTTCCTAAACAGACATAACCATAAATGAAGATATTTTTATTTCTTTCCTTCCAATCTGTGAACTTTTTTTTTTCCCTTGTGGCTCTGGCTAGGACCTCCAGTACAATGTTGAACAGAATGGTGAGAGTGGATGTCCTTGCCTTGTTCATGATTTTATAGAGAACACTCCTTTGTTCACCACTGCAAATAATATGAGCTGTAAATTGTTCCATAGGTGATGAGGAAGTGTCCTTCTTTTTCCTGAGAATAATTTGCTGAAAGTTTTATCACTAATGGGTACTGAATTTCATTAAATCCTTTTCCTGTACTATTGAGATGATCCATATAATTTTTCTCTTTTATTCTTTTGATATGGGAAACTATATTGATTTTTTAATGTAGAAACAACCTTGCATTTCTAGGATAAATCCTATTTGGTACAATACCTTATCTTTTTTTAAGTTTACTTTTATTTATTTTGAGAGAGAGAGACAGACAGACAGACAGAGAGAGAGAGAGACAGAGAGAGAGAATGCACCCACATGTGCAAGTAGGGGAGGGGCGGGGGGGGGGGAGAGAATCCCAACCTGTCCCCGTGCTATCAGCCAAGGGCCCAATGTGGAGCTTGATCCCAGGAACCATGAGATCAAGAGCCAAATGCTTAACCAAATGAGCCACCCAGGCACCCCATAATACATTATCTTTTAAAAATATATTATGTATAATCATCCTTCCATATTGTTGAATTCATTTATGGGACGATGTTGGTCTGAAGATTTCTTTCTTATAATATATTTGTCTGGTCTGGGCACCAGAATAATAGTGACTTCACAAAATGAGTTGGTAAGTGTTCCTTTCTTTTTTATTTCTGTAAGAGTTTATGTGGAATTGCTATTATTATGAAATGTTCGAATTTACCAGTAATGCTATATGGGCCTGGTGTTTTCTTCTGGGGAGGGTTTTAAAGTATAGGTTAAATTTCCTTAAAAGATACAGAGCTATTCTGGTTATCTTTTTCTTCTTTAGTGAGCTTTAGTAGTTTCTGTATTTCAGGGTACGTGTCCACTTTATCTGAGTTGTCAAATTTATTGACTTTAAGTTGTTCATCATAATCCATTATTATTCTTTTACTATCTGCACTTTCATTATTTTTATTGATCTTTCTAAAGAACTAGCTTTTGGTTTCAGTGATTGTTCTCTATTATTTTTCTGTTTTCAATTTTACTGATTTTAGCTCACATCTATATAATTTCCTTCTGCTTTGAGCTGAATTAGCTTTTCTCTTTCTAGTTTATTACAAGTAGAAACTTAGATCATTGATTGAGACCTTTCTTCTTTTTTAATATAAATAATTACCACTAGAAGTTTTCCTACAACCACCGCCTTAGCTTCACCCCCCAAATTTATATGTTGTGTTCTTATTTTAATTCAGTTGAAAATATTTTCTAGTGATCTTTTAGATTACTTTGGTTATCTACAGTTTGTGTAGAAGTGAGGTGTTCAATTTCCTATTATGTGAGGATGATTCAGATATTTTTCTGTTATCAATTTCTTAATTCTGTTGTGGCCAAAGAACAGATTGTATAATTCTAATCCTTTTAAATTCACTGAGATTCATTTTATGTCCCAGAATATACTCTATCTTTAATGAATTTTCTGTCAACTTTAATGAAATGCATATCCTGTTGTTATTGGGTGGAACATTCTGTAACTATCAATTAGGTAAAGTTAGTCAAGAATCTTCTTCGTGTCTTCTATATACTTCCTGAATATCCAAATTCATGTTCCATCAATTGTTGAGAAAAGACTGCTGAAATCTCCAATAACATCTCTGGATTTGTCAGGTTCTCTTTTCAGTTGAGTTTTGTTTCATGTAGTTTTAAACTCTTATTAGGTATGCACTCATTTAAGTGTTTTGTCTGCTTAAAAGTCCCTCTTTATTCCAAGTAATATTCCTTGTTCTACAGTCTACTTCACCTGATATAAATATAGTCTTTCCAGCTTTCCACTGATTAATATGTGCATGGTATATCTTTCCCCATTCCTTTACTGTTAATCTATTTGTATATAGATTTAATTGTGAAATACTTTTGCTTCATTTCAAAGTCCATTAAGATTTTCAGTGAATGTACATAAAATTTATAGATTTAGTGAGAAGCTTCAGTTCCATAATATTGACCCTTCCCATCTAACATAAGTAATTATCAGGGCACCTGGGTGGCTCAGTCAGTTAAGTGTCTGACTTCAGCTCAGGTCATGATCTTACAGTTCGTGAGTTCGAGCCCTGCGTCGGGCCCTGTGCTGACAGCTCAGAGCCTGGAGCCTGCTTCAGATTCTGTGTCTCCCTCTCTCTGCCCCTCCCCCGCTCGTGGTCTGTCTCTCTCACTCTCAAAAATGAATAAGTGTTAAAAAAATTAAAAAAATAATTATCCATCTATGCAAAACTTTTAACATAATTCTCATGAAAAGTTTAGACCTTTTACAAACATGTTTTTCACATTTATTGTTGTCTTGTGTTTTTTAATGCATGGTGTTATTATGAATGATTATATAAATACACATATATACATATATTTAATCTTGCATTGAAAAATAAAACATGCATCTAAAAAGTGCAGAAAAATATAACTAATGTTTATGAGATGTACACTCATTTAACCACCACTGAGGTCAAGATATAACATTCCCAATGTTCCAGACACCATTTATGTGTCCCTTCCCAATCATCACCCTCTACTTCCTTCCAAAATTGATCAGCAACCTGAGTGTGTGATTATCATCCCATTGCCATTATTTATTCTATCATTTATGTGTACATCTCTAAGTAATATAGTTTAGTTTTGTTGTTAAACTGAAATAGTCATTATATTTTTTGTCTAAACTTGTGTCATTAGTTACCTTCACATTTTAGCTGATGCTATTTTCAATATGTTGATTTTCTTTCTTTTTTGAAGAATTAATTTGTCTTATGTCATCAGTAACTTATGTTATTTATCTTCTCCTTGCCAGTGTTTGAACCTATTAGGTTGTTCTTGACTAACATTGATTAAAAATAAGAAAACAATGATAAATAATCGTAATAGTGAGGATCCCCATTTCTTTCCCGATACTATTGGCTGTCCTTTTAATGTTTCTTCATTATTACAATACTACTGGTTGTTTTGAGATATATATTTGTCAAGTAAAGCAATATTCTTTTATTCCTACTTTCCAAGAGATGTTTTTCAGAAAGAATATAAAATGTTATCATGTGACATTTTCGTGTCACTCAAGGCAATCGTTTGGCTTTGTTATTTTGAGTGCTAAATAAAATTTATAGGTGTAGTTGGAGAGAAAATTTATTTTATACGATTGATATTGCTACCTGGAAACATGATATTCCCTAACTTAATATTCTTTGGGAAAATTGAATAGTTTTCTCTTTACTTCTTACTCCATATTTCTTAAATTTACATGCAGTGATTCCATATTTTTGCAAGTATTGTGAATGACGTCTTCTAAAATTATAATTTATAACTGAGTTTTATAAATTTAATTTATGATTGGCTTCTATAATGACCTACTTTATTAGAAATAACAGCTTTTTCTATTCATTTTCTTCTTAAAATTTTTCAGTAAATAATCATAGCATCTGTAAATAATAATTCGTTTTTCCTTATAGATATTTCTAACTTTGTGACTTCTACTTCTGTTCAAGATGCAGGTAGCAGGGACCAGATTAGTCTCCCACCTTAAACAATTATAGAAATGAACAAAATTTATAAAATAATGACTTTTTCAAACTGTATTTTTCCAGCTATTAAAGTATTATTGAGAAATAAAAAATGTGTATATTTGGGTTTTTTAATTGAAGTATAATTAATATACAAAATTACTCTCCTCGGGCAAGGGGAACAAAAGCAAAAATAAACAATTGGGACTGCATCAAACTAAAAGCTTTTGTACAGCAAAAGAAACCATCAGCAAAATGAAAAGGCAATCTACTGAATAAGAGAACATCTTTGTAAAAACTGTATATATTTTTGATGATTTGATATACATTGTGAAATAATTACCATTATCAAGGTAATTCACATACCCACCATCTCATAGTTACTCTTTTGTGTGTGTGTGGTGAGAATACTTAAGCTCTACTGTCAGCAAATTTCAAGTGTACAATACAATATTGTTAACTTAAGTGACAATGCTGTATATTAGAGCCCCAGAATTTATTCATCTGATAACTGATAGCATGTACCCTCTGACCAACATCTCCCCATTTCCATCCTTCTGTCCCAACACATGGTAACTACTATTCTTCTCTTTTTTTATGGGTTTGACTCTTTTATATTCCACATAAAAATGAGATCATGCAGTATTTGCATGAGTTTCTGGAACACTGAAAATGTTATATCTTGACCTCAGTGGTGGTCAAATGAGTGTACACTTTATAAACATTAGTTATGTTTTTCTGCACTTTTTAAATACCTGTTTTTTCAATGCAAGTTTAAACATACTGTGTGTGTGTATATATATGTGTGTGTGTGTGTGTGTGTGTGTGTGTATTTATATACATAGTATATAGTATATACACATCCTATATGTATATAAAAATATATGGAATATACATATAGTATATATATATATATATATCATTCATAATATCATACATAAAACCACAAGAACTTAACAATAAATGTGAAAAATATATTCATAAAAGATCTGAACTTTTTATGAGAATTATAAAAAGTTTTGCATAATGACAAATTACTTATTTTAGATGAGAAGGGACAATATTATGGAGCTGAAGCTTATCACATAATCTATTAATTTTATGTAAGCGCTCTGAAAATTTTAGTGAATCTAAAATTGGAATGAAGCAAAAGTATTTCAAAATTGATTCGAAAGGCTAAGCATTATAGGGACATGTTTTGTCTATTGTTAATATTTATTTTAAGCATGATAAATAGATATAACAATGTATGATAATTAATATATGAAAAAACAGTATTTCAAATTGATGGAGGTGGGTAGAGAGTCATAACGGTACTGGGAAAATTTGGGGGGGGGACCTCTAAATGAATTGACTGACTTCTAGATTAAAAGAAAACACTACTAGAAAACATTATAAAATAATTCTATAATTTTAGAGTGCAGAAAAAAACCTTTAGCAGAAAGGTTATCAGAAAAGATTGATAGATTTTTCTGCATATATGTTTTAAAATTAGCCCAGTAAAATCACCATAATCAAAATTAAAAGTCAAATAACAATCATGCAGCAGATCAAGTGTTAATATCCTCTAACATGCAAAGAATTCAGTGAAAGAAAGATGAACAATCTACTAGAAAAACTGACCAAGGACATCAGAAGGCAACTTACAAATGAAGAAATGATAATAGTCAGTAAATATTAAAAATAATAGTCAATAAATATTAAATACTATCTCACTGAGTCTAAGATATATAATTTAAAATATCTTTTCTCTATCTTATTGGTAGAGATTTAAAATATTATTATATCCAGTGTTGGCTAGAGTGTGGGAAAATGGATATTTATATACACTGCTGATAAAGGCAGGAATTCGTATTTATAAGAGACAATTTGACTATATGTATACTCTTTTACCCAACAATTCCATTTTTAGAGAAGCATATTGAGGAAATAATTGGACAAGTGAGGAACACTCTATAGAAGGATGTTCATCACAGCATTATTGTAACAGCAAACAGATAAGAAATAACATAAATATTCAACAATAGGGAAATTGTGAAATACACACAATAGAATATCATTTTGTCATTAAAAATTTTTATGAAATATATTGTTGGTGAAAATCGCATGTATTGTATAGTCCCATTTATTTAAAAAATCATATGCATGTATGCATTGAAAAATGTTCAGAAGGCTAAGCACCGAGATTTTATTTTATTTTTTTTTAGCACTAAGATTTTGACATAGTTATCTCTATGTGACAGGATTTTGAATGATACCTTCTTCTTTATAATTTTCCATTTAATAAAAAAGAATATTAGAAAATACAAACATCAACAAACAAGTTTTTTCCATCTATTAAGCTGGCAAAAGTTTTTTAAAATGTGAATGCACTGTCGGTGGGAGGATGGGTAGGTATACTGTCTCATACCTACCTGTGAAATTATAAGTTGATAAGAATTTTCAGAAAAGCAATTTCTCACATGTGTCAAAAACAATATTAAATTTAATAGTGAAAAATTAGCAACTGCATTGATAGTGGATTGCTTAAATAAATGGTGTAATAGCCACAGAATGGAGTTCTATACAGGCATTAAAAATGATGATGCGTATTTATCCATAGCAACATGGTAGAATATTCACAGTACATGAGAAAAGTCCTATGTAGAAGAGTAAATTTATGGGATGTAATATAATTAAATACAGATAGATATAGTTATGGGTAGATATAGGTATTTAAAATTTCTTTTAATTTTTATTTATTTTTGAGAGAAAGAGGGAGACAGGGTGCAAGCAGGGGAGGGGCAGAGAGAGAGGGAGACACAGAATCCAAAGCGGGCTCCAGGCTCTGGGCTGACAGATGCAGGGCCCGAACCCACAAACTGCGAGATCATGACCTGAGCTGAAGTTGGATGCTTAACCGACTGAACCAGGTTAAGGTGCCCCTAGACATCGCTATTTTAACAAATGTCTCCAGGTGGTGGACCCTGGTGGCTGAATTTTAATTTTTTATGTTTATACTATGAAAATAACATATTAATAATAAAAAATAAAAATGACATGTGAAAATCTTATCATCCACAACTGCCGTGCTGTTCTGCTACTAGTGGTCTTGGGTCAGATTGACTTCTAACATGCAAGGTACAGCTGGTTTCACCAGGCACTGATTAGTAAGGTTTAAGAAAGAAGGCAGGGGATGAATGAGAACCATGTAAAGCAACAAACAAGAGGTCTGGTGACTTCCAGGCAGAGTTTCCGATGTCTTGGTCATTCAACACTCGAGTTGTTTTCCTTCACAAGAGAGAAGTCTCATTGTGTGTGGATAATTAGAGGTCAGAGAATACATGGGCTCTGGGGTCTCTTTGAGTTTTATACCTGGCCAGCCATGTAGCTCCCTCAAAGGTGCAGAACTAGCACTCATTCTCCAGCGTAGCTCCATCTTATCAATGCTGGCCACTCGGTACTAAATAAACATCTGGACAATGATGTACAGGTGTTCCTTCTGATACATTCCCCTCAGATAGATTCCCATCCATCTTCAAGCCAGTAAGGTAAACCAACACCTAACAATTACTTGAGTTAATATTGCAAGGGCGATTCAAACCCTCCCATGTTCCTGAAACTAGAGATAAAGCCACAGAACTAACTGCTTGCCCTTTTCTTCTGATATGTCATTGAAGTCATTTGAAAAATCAAATTTCACTCTTTCCCACAAGCCCCACGTTTCATGCATTCTAACACAGGATTAGATTTTGAAGCTTGCCTCACGGGGCCAGGATATTTTCATGTTGTTCTCTCTCCCAGGAATACTTTCCCAACCTGTCATTAACATGACCATCTGGCTTAAATCTAACCTCCTCTGTGAACCCACCTCACCAAACAGATCACTTCTTATTTCATGTTCCTATAGTTTTCTGTTCATACTTTACATTAGAAGCTAATTCATATTTCCATACCACCATCATTACAACCTGGCATATAACTCCACCAGTGGTTATTTTATAAATAATGGAAGACAGCAGCAAAGATAATTTCATAAATATAAGCAATCATGTGCATACATAATAAATAGTGATTTCAAAAGGATGCTGACTGTTACATCATTTCAATGCATGTGTAGATACTAGTTTTCTTATGTTCCTCTTTCCTCAGTCCTAGTTATAAATTCTCCAAAATCTCAAAAAAAAAAAAAAGTGATTGTGAAAGACACATTAGCTTTCAAGTCTTCAGGTTTACTTAAGCTAAAGCACACAATGAAAAAATACAAAACAAAACAAAAACACAATTGGCTTGTATTCTTACGCTGTGGTTTTACAGTCATTACTTGGCCAATGTTTCTACTTTGATAGGAGTGACGTTTGCAAGATTAGGTCCAGGGAGGGATTGCATTTAGCTGAGGTCTGGAGAATCACTTAATGAAGCAGGCAGTGAAGGAATCAGAGAGATTTTGTACATTTTTTTTTTTTTTGCAGGGGTAAGTGTAGTGGGGAGGGTTGCCTTCGGCCAACATTCTAGTAGTAACAATAGTAATGCCATGTCTCCAAAAGAAACTCATGATTATGGCTCACATTAGTTTGTATTAGCATCTACAGACGACAGGTCCCTGCCTGCCAGTGTTCATACACTCATAAGCACAGTAGCAGCTGAGAAAAACCTCTGACTATTTGTTACTTAGTGATACCGCCTCTGGCAGGGTGGAAGCAAGTCTCTCTCAGGGGAAATTGCCGATGTTACTATTTTAATTTGCAAACTGCATTTTCTCTGGATGATGATGAGATTTCAAATAACCCAGACAAAACAGACCCTAGTTTAACAAGCTGAAAAAACACAAACAAAAAAAAAGCAAACAAAAATATTTTTAGCCTTTCTCTCTAATTGTATAATTGAAAAATCAACTCTCCCAAAAGCATCTTGCGAGGGTAACACCACAGACATGGGCACCAATTTAAAGCAGCAACCAACCTGAGTCCCAATTCTATCCACTCCAACATTTAACCTAGTGCCACCAAGAACTGAAAGGTAAGTATAAAGGTAGATGGTATTTAAGCACGACGAAGAAATATACATTAAAAAAAATACTCCAATTGTAGAAGTGTACATTTTAAAGAATAATCGTAACAGATGTTTCATATGATATGGCTCATTTATTGTGTCTACTGAATGGAAGATGTAAGACTGTTGAAATATTTTACCTTTAGAATAATAAGCAG
This sequence comes from Panthera uncia, assembly GCF_023721935.1. Taxonomy (NCBI): domain Eukaryota; kingdom Metazoa; phylum Chordata; class Mammalia; order Carnivora; family Felidae; genus Panthera; species Panthera uncia. The sequence goes on from NC_064812.1 coordinate 32,682,554, forward strand.
TTTATGCATGAATTTTATATGCATATTATGTATTTGTATTATATTCACAAAACACACATATTCCACTAAAACCAATTAAACTGTAATATGAGTTAGTCACATTTATGGGGATGAAAAACACATCAAGAGACTATTAAGTCCATCTGTCCAAACTTCACATTGAATAATCTTTGAAATAATATAATTAGGAAATGTGTCTAACTCAAATAAGAAACAAAGGAGTATTGGAGATTAGTTATAAAAATAAAATGCTCCTCAATTAAAGCCTTAAATTACATATATTTGAGACACCATAACTATAGCTTATTCATTATTATAAATACATACATACATGTATAAAACACATGGAACTGAACCTCCAATTTTGTTATTGAAAAGTCACTCATTATTTGTTTTCAATGAATTTAAGGAGTAAGATTCAGGCATGGAATAACTGCTCAATACTACTCATGATCATCATAAGGGCAAAGTAATTAGATGTATCACTTTCTCTGTATTTACACCTTGACAACCTGTGGTGAAGTTTGAGAGCCTGCTGTCTATCCAGGAAATATGCGTCTGACCAATTCTGTCTTGGTAAAGCAGATTGTTTCCCTACTGGGAAGAAACATTTTTTACAGATACCTGTACAATATTTACATGATTTATCTTAACCAGAAATGCCCTTTCCAATATGGCTGGCTCTTCTTGGCTCTGAGAAGAAACAAGCAGGAACTTCTTCTGTTGTTTCCCAGATTCCCTTCTTAGCCCAGGCATATGTTCAGGTGAAAAGGACAATTGCTTAGCTTCTCTTAGTCCCTTTACAGTTATTCAGCTCTTCAAATGCAAAACTCTCCTGTCATTTTGCCAGCTACCTACATGTACTGATTGGTTTGGTCTCTCATGAATTGAAGTGGGGTAATTCATTGCTTTCCAACTCAAGAGTTGGGGCTTCTTGGAGATATTGAAGTTTTTCTATATTTGATCTAATGACAGAGATTTTCTCATTTTCCTAAGCTGATTTTTCACTATGGACATGGAAGGTGATATCTGTGGAAGAGAGAGGATGAAAGATGGCTAGTGTGTACCTGTGTGTACATGTATGTGCATGTTGATAGATATAAAAATGACTCAGGGCAAAATTATAAATGCTGTCAAACATGATTTTCCTAAATTTCTTATCCATCTCTAGCATTTCCTTGGAAGTGGCGCCCTCATTCCCACTGGCTGTTGGGTTTTACCACATTGTCCCTGTATCTGGGATAGCCCTCTTGGGATGAAAGGAATACAAACTTCAGATATTCCTCACTACTTACTTGCTTAGGAATTCTGCTAACCGGAGAAGGGTAGTAAAGAGATATTTGTAACTAGGGAATTTCATCCCTCAAATGTGAAAATCTATTTGTATATGGGTGACTCTGAATGTAGATATATGTTGTCTGAGAACAAAGATGTGGGACAGGGTTTGAATGAAGAGAAGGCTAATTCTCCATCTTCTCTGTGTTCTCTCATATTCCAACAAGTTGCATATATTAAATTCAATCTAACCTAAACTTTCACTGAGCCTACAGTTCTGTTCCCAAGGAACTCAGTGTCAAAAGACAGAAAAAGACTAGGAAGCACCAGTAAAAGCTACCTAGCAGGCCTGCAGGGACCTGCTGTAAGTGTAGACCATTTCCAGTTGGACATTCAGGAAGAAAAGGGAGCCATTGCTCTCCTTAACCAACAAAGAATTGTGAATACACCAAGAACCCAAGCTAGACAGCAGCATTAAGTTGAAAATTGTTCCTGGATGACACTAAAGTCAATATAACAAGAGCAAAGAGAGAGCACCAAGGAATCTGCTGCCCAAGGAATTTGGAAACATTTATGAAAGTTTCATGGAGAATGAGACTTTGGGAGTTAGTACATAAAGGCTCAGAATTTAAATACCCCACATAGAAAAAAATGCAGTGTTAAAAGTGGCCTTTCTCTGTGAAAGCACTACTTCCTAAGTAAAAACCTGAGGTATGTCAAGGATAGAAAAGGGCAATACCTATTCTTAAGATAATTTTGCAAAATAAAGGAACCTGAAGAAGATAGAAGTTTTAGGGAGGGAAAGGTAGTGATAAAACAACAGTAATAGACAAAATTAATTTACTAACATTCTGCACTATGTTTAAAAGAATGATAAAACATAAGGTTTTCAAGCCAATGAAAATTGGAGTCAACTGAGAAATGTCAGCAGCGAAAGGAAGCTTCAAGTAACAGTGGGTGACAAACACCAACTGAGGTGTTCAGATGGGAGCGTCAGCAGAAGACAAACATTGAGCAGAACTTGCTGCCCGTGTTCTCCTTCCCCGGAGCTAACCTAACAACTGGCCTCTCATCCTGATCAATCAGGGTCCAATCAGGAGACAAAACCACACAAGCTACTTTAGCCAGGACCAGCTTCGTAGACAAATGACCAATGCACTCATATAGGGGCCATGCTCAAGTTCCACATTTGAAATTTAATACTCTGTGGTTGCTGCATTGAAATTCTTGATAATCTTACCTTTGAATTTGTGTTTTGTAAGTAGGACAATGAAGTGGGATGATGGGATAATAACGCATGTTCCAAAGGCTTAGAGCTTCAGCTCACGCATGGTCCCCACTTTTGTCACCTCTCCACACTGGGTTCTCAGCTTCCCACTCCTCACTCTGGTGCCCTAGACCCTAACTGGCCTCGCTCTCCCCACCCCTGTCCAATGACTACTCCTCCTCTACCCCCAGCATAGTCCTGGGCATGGGGGCAGGAATGTCAGGGCTGGATACATGTATCCCACAGACTCATGGGGCCTCCCTTGGCCGACCAGCCCTGTCTGGGTGGATTGAGCCTCTTTCCCACCCCCATCTACATGAGTTTTAAACCTTTTACTGAAGCTTAAAGATCTTGAGGGCCACTGATCTGTTGTAGTTGGGTGACAGGCCCATGAAAAAGGGTGTCACCTGGTTTGATTTCCCCAGATTCCACATCTGGCCAGGCTGTGCCACATCAGTTTAGCTGCCAGCGAGAAGGGGTATCCAATAGCCATCAGGCCCTGCCTCTGCAGGTCCTAGGCTCCTATGAGAGTATGTACCACCGTGAGCCTCGCCATGCCTGCAAGCCCTCCCTTAGCCCTCCCAAGCTCTATGTCTGGGATACCCTGTTCTCAACTCTCCAGACTTCCTGCATCTCACTTGCCTTTGTTCCTTCTGGTCAGCTCAAAGCACCCTCCAGGAATGAGCTACAAAATACAAATTGTGCGATTCTGGAGATTCCACATTTGAATAAATGGTCTGACATTTATAGTCAAAACTGACATTGTACACTGTAAAGATGAATGGTCAAATTCATATTAATTCTTTTATTTTAATTTTATTTTTACTTAGAATGACACTGAGTAGAAAATAAACGACAGTATGACAAATTGAGAGAGAGACCAAAGAAGAAAGAAAAAGATCTTATTATGTGCCTTTACTGGCACTTTTACTCTACTTTTTGAGTAAGACCTGCATTTTCTTTTTGCATGAGTCCCCAGTTATGCAGCTGGCCCAGATTTTCATAGAGAGAATTTAGTATAAAGAATTGTTACCAAGGGGTACCTCAGTTGCGTAAGCATCTGATTCTTGTTTTTGACTCAGGTCATGAGCTCATAGTTCACGAATTCCAGCCCCACATCTGGTTTCACATTGACAGTTCAGAGCCTGCTTGGGATTCTCTGTCTCTCCCTCTCTCTCTCTCTCTGCCTGTCCTCCCCACCCCCTATGTCTCTCAAAATAAATAAACTTTAAAAAAAAATTAAAAAAAAAAGAATTTTTACACAGGTATTAAGGAACTGCAAAGACAAAAAAGGAAATAAGGTATCATGGAGGCAGAAACTACAGGAAACACTTGCCATCTTTATGGAGGAAGGAACATAGAGAAGAGGTTGAGATTATCAAAATTTACACACTTGGAGGAAAAACCCACAGAATGAAAACTCAGACTTCTGAGAAGTCAGCAGTGTTTAACTGGAGTTAGACATCACCACTCTTCAGTAGAACTATGCTCTCCACATGTGAAGCACTATTGAACCTTTGAGAAGCTGAATTTTAAAATGTTATTCAGTGTTAATTACTTTTAATTTCCACATATAGCTAGTGGCTACCATATTAGTTAACACAGTGCTAGAGCCTCTGAGTTTTGAGAAAGAATCTGTTGGCTCTGAAATGCAGACTTTCCAGGAGGATGCACTTGCCAACTGGTGTTAGTGGTTACAGGGTGACTTTGTGAGTATTGAGAAAACTAAAGAGTGAATCAACAGCGACTACTGGAGTGAACTGCAGTTCTTGGTGTGAAGGAGCACTGCTGTGGTGATGGGGACAAGAACAGAGAGAGTCACAGAAAGGAACAAGTCCCTTCATCCTCCTCAGTTTTCCAGTATCCCTCTAGCGCCCCCTATTGGCAGTTCCTGGGAAGGCACCAACAAGGAAAGCAGAAGTCAAGTGTGGAGAAATGAAGTGTGAATAAGCGTCACAAGGTCGAGACTGGAAGGGTGGAATGATGCTAGCACACCATCTCAGCATCTTCTTTGGACCCTGACTTCTGGAACTTTTTAGATAAAATTGAACTCCCTCTTCACAAACTTTTGCACCAGTCTCATCCCTAATTCTGCTTCTCTTCTCAGCCTGCCTTCATTTCTAATTGTACATTAATGGGCACTGACCTCGCAAGTCTTAGATGTATCTCTGCTCAGTCCGCAAGATGTGACACGTGAAAAAAGTAAAGAAGAAAACCCCCAGAACTACCAAAACATGAATGAAGATCTTAAATGTGAAGGAGGGAAAGCAATGATAATACGAAAGAGGTTAGCCTGCACTAAAATATCTTTTTTTCATCTCTAACCATTTTTTCCTGAATAACCCAATCCCGATGCTATACCTACAAATACAGTTTCTTGTAAATTGTAATTTCAGCTTACAACCTGAATATGGTTATTGCTAAAACCTACAAAGTAGATGAGATTCCTTGGGAAGTTCTTATTGTAACTGAAAACCTAACCCTAAGAATTAGGCTCGCATGATATCGATAAACTCTATTTCCCACACTCGTGGGACTTTCACTCTAGTAAGAAATTTAGAAATAAAAATATAAGGGGATTATGATTAGGAAAGACTCGACACTCTAGAGCAGAACAATATTTCAATTTGTCTGCCATCTTACAGATTCAAAACTAGTCACTTGAAACAAAAAAAGGCACAAGGAGCTTACATATCTGCACTCAGGAAGTGCCCCAGTTCACCCCAATTTGCCCCTAAACACCAATTAATTCCACGTCTCCTGCAACTGGCATTTTAACTTCAAAAATGCTCTTCACCAGCACCTGTTTACTAAGACCCCGTGAGGTGATACTCAAGTTTATCCTACTTTGAGGTGCCAATTCTCCTCTTTAATATAGATCACTTCCCGTCTTCAAAAGTTGATTGTGCGTACGGTCACAGTACTCCCCTTCCCCCAAATACATCAGAGTACATCCTGTACTCAGACAGGAAAAGATAGTATTCCCTGAAGAAAAAAAAAAAATTACCCTCCTGAATCACAAATGCAACTTTTCTTGGTGTTTGTGGGGGCTGCATGAAGCATAAGAGATGAATCTACGCCACACTATTTCCTGAGAAGTTAGCTTTATCTTAATATAGAAATTCTACTGAGGGTCAAATATAACAATCAATTTTTCAGTACATTTTTTCACATAAGAATTTCTCCAAAATAATATTTTATTTCATCTTATTATTATTTCCAAAGATCTTATATAAATTAAAATCTAGGGTTATAAGTGAGATATCAATTAACATAAGAATCAATTTAATGGTAATTTAAATAGCTAACTGTTATAATTTTTGCATAATGAAGTGGCCTCTGGGCTTGAAGTCCTAATCATGTCTAATTAATTTAAAGGATGTTACTTTTTATTATCATTGAAATTTCTGACAGGTGATAAAACATTTAGGGTTGCCATCACAAACTTTTTACATCAGCTTTACTGTAAGTTGACAAGCCATAGATCATCCCTCTGCAAATGACTATTTAGGAAAAAAAAAAACTCAACTACATTTGTGAAGTTATAGCATGGAGCTGCTATATTATCCATGAAAAGGAAAGCAATTCTAGTCTTTAAAATAATGAAACAGTTGACATTTTATTTTCATGATCTCAATAGCTGTAATCAACCTTCATAGGGAATAATCAATTTCAATTTCAGAAAATAATCTTCATAACCCCTTGAGTTTATATAGTACCTATATTGCCAGAAACATTAATATGCTTTCCATTGTCAATATAAAAAAGTCTTGATCTTGTGAGGATCAGATAGCAAATAAATCTAACTGCAAGTGGATTAACTGAAAGGCTCCTCACGTCTTTAAAACAGAACATTAAAATATCTACCATTAAAGGCATTCTCAGTAATGTAAAATAATGTAAGGAAAACTATTCTAGATTCTATGGTCATACAAAATCCAAATCCAAAGCATGGAAAGCAAATAGGTAAGTCTAAAGCAGACGCAGGCTGACATGGGATTCAAGCGATGGTGGAAAATGGAGGCCTCCAGCCAGCCTGACCCCAAGATCTGTACCACAGGGCTGTTCTTTCAAAGAGAAAGAAAAGAATTATTTTAGAAATCCCGGAGAGGGATTTTATGTAAGATAAGCACAGTCAGAAAACAGAATGAGCAGTGAGCAGCTATAATCTGAAGGTCAGTCTGCTGGGCAGCACTTGTTAGGATGGAGGGAGAAGGGACGGTGCAAGCCACACATTGAGGCATCATGGCCAAGCAGTCAGCAACATGGACTTGGGCTCCGGCAATGGGATCTCAGGCAAGTCCTTCAACCTCTTTGTATCCCAGCTCTTGCTCTGTAAGATGTGACTGCTGATAGAGAACATGTTCCCAAGGGGTTGTAAGGGGGAATTGAATGAATTAATATGTGTAAAGCACTTTAGAACTGTGCTGGATACATAATAGTGCTTCCTGCATGTTTGCTGTTACTGCAAATCTGAGCTTAATCTATTTAGCATACTCCAGGAACTTCCAGAGCCCTCCGCTTGTGGTAAGAATATGCTCTAACGTTATGGAGGCAAAAACACTTTCTTAACCTTGGGGTCAAATGTGATCTGCCTAGATTCGGCTTAGTCTACTCTGATACCTGAAAGATAACACAAGCAACTTACGATGGCAACAAAGTAAAAGCCCCGGACTACAGGTCACGAGGCCACTGACCTCTCATTTATTTTTGTAAGCTTTAAGAGATATGAAAAGAACAAGAGCTTTGGGGTCAGTCACAGCAATTTGAATGCCATTTCCACCAGTTCTGGCTGTTTGACCTTGGACAAGTAGTTCACCTTTCTAATGTTCAGTGTTTTCATCCATAAAATAAGAATGAGAATACCTAATTCTTTTGTGAATAAATAGAATAAATACATTAAATACTTACAAGAATACCAGACCTGCCAATCATGATACGTTAATTCCATTCCTTTTCTCTTTTCTGAGCCTCAATTTCCATCCATACGATGAAAATGTTAATATCCGATGTAAGATAATATTAAGACCAACATTTTCTTTTCTAATTTCTCCTGTTTTCAAGACTTTCATTGCTACACAAAAACTTTTGTGATTACTGCTGTTTCTTTGCTCTATAGTTTTTGCAGGGCATGCCATTTAACCCAAAAAGCATATATAGTACAAGTCAGCTGCTAAGCTTAGGTCATCCTGGGGGTAGAAAATTCCAGAAAGCTACTTAGGAGAAAACACAGTATTAAACATAAAGAAGAATAAGGAGGAGGAAGAATCCTTTAGGCTTCACTCAGATCAGGAGACACTATTTTCCTTCTTAAGAGTGAAAAGAATGGGACACCTGGGTGGCTCAGTCCATTAAATGTCCAACTTCAGCTCAGGTTGTGATCTCACCATTTGTGGCTTCGAGCCCCATTCAGGCTCTGTGCTGACAGCTCAGAGCCTGGAGCCTGCTTCAGATTCTGTGTCTCCCTCTCTCTCTGCCCCTTCCCTGCTCGTGCTCTGTCTCTCTCAAAAGTAAATAAACATTTAAAAAAAAAAAAAAAAAGAGTGAAAAGGATATAGGCTTAAGAATGAAAGACAGTGTAACCTCTCCTATTACAACAGGATATAAGCCCCACAAAGAACATGCAAAGGAAGCCATTCAGAATATCCCCACCTAAATTCCTGCAAAGTGAGGGATTTGTGAAATAGCAAGAGAAAGGAAAATTTAAAACAACAATGAAACAACATTATGTACTAGAAATCTGCCTCTGTACAATGTGTGGTAGGTCAGGTAGGGACTTTCTTCTCCTCTTTTAGAATTCAGCTTTGTTCAATTGCATATAAATAAAATGTAGGCTGAGAATGTTTTGTAATTAACAATGGGATAGCATATGCCTGATTCAGGGGCCCCTATAACTCCTTTCAGATTCCCTGGCAGAACGTTTCACTTGACTAGGGTCATTTCTTCCACTGGCTCTGGCCTTCAAAATAATTCTGACCACAACATCCCGGGTGGGCACTGCAATTCAACTATATTTGTCAAACTACTCAGCTCTCTTCCTAGGGCACGACCAGACAAGAGGACCAGAGTGGGGACTGAAAGTAGACATTGGGGGTAAGACTGAAATCACGCCTCTCTCTCCTCCTCTTTAGCTTTATCCACATCCCTGCAATCTCCCGAATATCTCCAGGGTTGCCAGGTTGGGTTATACACCATATAGGTACTCAACAGTAGGGGAAAACAGGTACTAAAATCAGGCCCTGTATCAAGGCTACCATGAATTCTAGGAAGAACTCCTTTCAAATCTACCCAGCAATGCTAATGCTGCCAATCCTGCATTAATTCAGGGCTTCACTGTTTCTCAAATGGACTTGTAATAGACTCCTAAAAGAGCGGTTTTCAAAAGCTGCTGTATATAAAAGTTACCTTGGGAACTTTAAAAAGATTGTAATGCCCAGGGCACATCATAGACTGATTAGCTACAATATCTACAGGTACGATCCAAGCAGAAGTAGTTTCAAAGCTTCTCAGGTGACTCCTACATGCAGACAAGCTTGAGAACCAGGCTTCTAAACAGTTCATTGATTGTCTCTAATTTAATATCCCTGTGACCCATCCTCCTCGTTATCCAAAGATAATGAAACTTACCTGCAAATAATCTTTTCAATGCTTCCATTGCCTACAGCAGTGTTCTCGAAGTACGGGCTGCAGACCAACAGAATAACCTGGACTGTTTATGAAGATACAGATTCCTGGGGCTCCTGGATGTCTCAGACAGTTAAGCGCCGGCCTCTCGGTTTCGCTTCAGGTCATGATCTCACAGTCTCTTGAGTTCAAGCCCCACGTCCGGCTCTGCACTGACAGTACGGAGCCTGCTTGGGATTTTCTCTCTCTCTCTCTCTCTCTGCCCCTCCCTCTGTTGTCTCTCTCAAAATAAATAAATACATAAACTTAAAAAAAAAAGAAAAGAAAATATAGAGTCCAGCCTTCACTTCAGGGTTGGGGATGAGGGTTACATTTTTTAGTTTTTAAACAGCTATGCCAGGGGCACCTCGGTGACTCAGTCGGTTAAGCGTCTGACTCGATTTCGGCTCAGGTGCTGGCAGCTCGGAGCCCGCTTTGGATTCTCTACTCTCTCTCTGCACCTCCCCCTGCTCACACAGGCATGCGCGCGCGGTCTCTCTTACGCAAATTAACTTAAAAAAATAGAAAAGAAACAGCCATGCCAGATGATATCCATGAATCTTAAATTTGAGAACCACTGATCTCCAGGATAAAGGTCAAATCCTTTAGTATGGGACCTGACTACTGTCCTTGCCTGGATCCTATTTTGCTGAATCACCTGTAGTTTGCGTTCATCCCAACACCCCATGTTCCAACAATCCCAAATTTGCCTTTCCACATGTTGCCCCTCCACCTAGACTATCCTTAGGTAAGTCACTTAACCTCTCTGAGCCTGTTTCCTCATCTGTAAAATGGGGATTATAATATGCATCTTCGGGGCTGTTTGAAGATTAACTGAAATAATATATTTGCAAATGTCTAGCTCTAGGCCTGGTCCAAAGCAAATGCTTAATTCTCATTCATTCACTAATTCCAGAACTTGTAAATTCAGAGTGTCTGAACCGAGTTGTGCTTACATATTGCTGCAAAAGTATTGACTGTAGAGCTGCTGCCTGAACCCAGGAATGCCAATCCCACCACACTAGAGTAAGCATATTTGCAATATGAAAAAAATAAGTTGGGGGAGAAATTGCCATACTCTTAGGATTTCACAGGCCACCATCAAATGTACTAAAAAATAAAATAATCCCTCAAAAAAACGGGATGCCTGATCTCCTTAGCTCCAAGGCAGCTTATTCAAGACTGAAGTTTTAAGAACTGAATAAATTAATGTCCATATTAAACACTAGGTTAAAATCAGTCCCTGGCCTAAAGGTCCTTGCAATCTGAAGGAAACAGCATATAAAGATGGACATGTGCACAAGGAGGAATTCATAAAGCTATTTTTTAAAGCTTTGTTATTTTCTCACTCTATCCAATGTTCTTGACTGATAAATGGAGGGAGAAAAAAAAATGGCAAGGAGAAATTTGCTCCTGGTCCCTGTGCATCCCAAGTATTTATTTAGTTTTCATCTGACATGTATTAATAGTAAATTGTAATTATGTTTATTGTTTTATATGCACCTAATAAATCACTGAGTCTGTTAATGCTGATGACGATGATGATGGTGATGATGACGATGATTGTTTTGAGCCTTTACTAGGGACTAGGCATTTAGCAAACACTTTAAATATGCTATATAATTTAGAAACATAAGTAAGAAGTAAATATTTTCATTTCCTTTTTTTCAGATAAGAAAAGGGAAAGGGAGGAGATAAGCTATTTAACTTGTCTAAGTTTCTTCTGTTATTCCTGCAGATCAAAGATCTGAAATAAAGTCTCTTTAGCCGCAAAGCCCAAGCTCTTAACTACAACAAAACCCATGTCACCTCTAGCAACAATGGTTTAATTACGTCCTTAACAGCAAAACAGTTTTAGGAAAAGGCAACTACTAATCAACTGGAATAAATCTCTTCCTTAACAAGGTGGTGGCTCAACATAGGTCTGCCTACTGGCTTGGTTGGGTCCAATAACCAGCATAAGTATAGCCCTAACTTTGGAAAGATTCCCAAAGCCCTCCATCAGCTCATCACAGTCTATTTAGAAGACATGCAAGTCCCATTACTCCCTTGAGTGTGTTCTTACATTGGATCAAGCTGTTGGTTTGGAGTTGTTCAGGAATAGGTGTTTATTGCAGCTAGGGGTAGCCTGGTCTTCCCCTTAGGAGGCAATAAATAATTACATTTAAATTTTAAAATTCTGTAGGCCTCCTTATAGCAAGAACATGGAATCTTGCTTGTTTTGTCTTTTGTTTTATACTATTTTTCTTTGAGAGGCTCATCACTATAAAAATGGCCATAAACTTGGAAAGTTTTTCAAACTTAATTTCAAAATTTTTTTTCACAATTGCTGTTTATTCAAGATATTCTGCTGAGAGGTACAGGATGACTATGATATGGCATCTTAAGTAGCTTAAAATGTTGGTTAATGGCAGAGAAGTAAATATTAGACAAGTAACCATGCCTAATATGTTAATGTTAACTTTTATTCTGATGCTTAAGACAATTCCCTATGTTACCAGGAAAAGAGCAATTATTTTTTTTTCCCAGAGTAGGAATTTCTAAAACTATTTATACTAACAAAGGAACACTTGTGGAACACTCATAGAAGAAGTAAAATTTGACTTTAGTTTCAAAATATTGGTATGATTGTGTCTTGTAAAGGTGGGACAAAAGCATTTCTAGGCAGAGAACACAGAACACATTAGGTTTGTTTTGAATATGTTTTGAATATGGGAAGACAGGAAATCAAGTTGGCAACACCATTATTAGCATTCAGACAAAGCTTGAGGGTTAGCTACTAGTAGGAACCGTTGCAAGGAAAACTCAGACATCAGTATACTTGGACTAGATAAATTCATGATATTTGCAATCCTGCATTTATTATGGGAAGTTACAAAACCACAGGAACATCCAAAATGTCAAACTTCAACGGAATACCCAATTTCATGACTTTTAGACACATAGTGTAAAACAGTAAACTAAACCTGCAGATTTCCCAAATGATCATGCTACAAAGTACCACAGAAATTGTACCCTCAGGGACATGACTTCCCTGTTCTCCTTATCATCCATTTCCTCGGGCAAAAGAAAATACCAGCAACAACAAAATGAGAATTTCTCAATTAAGACCAGCTTACCTCAAAATAAAAATAAGGCATAAAAACAAAAAGGAAAAGGATGATATAATCACATACTCAGTTCCTCCTGTTGCTTTTAATTTTTCTACCTGATCACTTTAAAGTTCATATTATATAAAAATTTCGATATTTTTTCATGGTCATGGAACACACATGGTACATATGGGAAAAGTTATGTTCTTTTTTATTATGCTACTTAGTAAAATGCCTATTTTCTTTTGTCATTTGGAAGCTTATAATTAAAGAATCTAAATATTTGACTTACTATAAGGTTAACTACTAAGCATAATGTTTTCTGTCATTTTAGCAAATAAAGTCTTGAATCCATAAGCTTCTAATCAGGACTGATACTAGAAGAGCATATAGGAAAACTATGGTCAAGAAATCAGTCACTTCTTTCCATTCCAAATGTGAGCATCAATCTCTCCGCATAATTTTCACTCTGATTTATAATCTGAATTCTATATTTTTGTAGAAACCTTTCTAAAGCACACATTTATAGTCCATCATTTTTATTCATCTTTTTTCCCCACTTGTTCTAGAACTTCTTGGCTTATTCAAAGTCTCATGTATTTACTTTTTAATTTTTGCTCATCCGAATATAGACAATTACAAATCCATCCTTTAAAAAACAACATACCTATATGTAAACCCTGTTCTAATTATTAAGATCAGTGAAAATAAAACATAGGCTGTTATATTTACCTTTTTTTTTTTAATGTTTATTTATTTTTGAGACAGAGAGAGACAGAGCATGAACGGGGGAGGGGCAGAGAGAGAGGGAGACACAGAATCGGAAGCAGGCTCCAGGCTCTGAGCCATCAGCCCAGAGCCCGACGCGGGGCTCGAACTCACGGACTGCGAGATCGTGACCTGAGCTGAAGTCAGACGCTTAACCAACTGAGCCACCCAGGCACCCCAATTTACCTTTATTTGAATTACAATTATCTAATTTTTCTCCACTTTATGTTCTCTCTTCTATGAGTACCATTAAGGATCCATGACTTTTCCTGTGGAAACTCAACTTGTTCCATTTAACCATAACAATATTAATAATTATACTTAGTATTATTTTACATTCAAATCTTTCACCATTTGACTAGTAGGAATTCATTTAATTGAGCAACTCTGACCTTTCAGTACTGCCTGACATTTATTTATTTATTTTAATTTTTTTAACATTTATCCATTTTTGAGAGACAGGGCATGAGCAGGGAAGGGGAAGAGAGAGGGAGACACAGAATCTGAAACAGGCTCCAGGCTCTGAGCTCTCAGCACAGAGCCTGATGCAGGACTCGAACTCACGGACCGTGAGATCACGACCTGAGCTGAAGTCGGATACTTAACCGCCTGAGCCACCCAGGCGCCCCAGTACTGCCTGACATTTAAAAGCTACCCTTGCTTTTGTGCATTTAGGTCCTTCACGAAACTCTCTTAAACATGATGATGAAGGTATCAGAAGGGTGAAGTCCATGAGACAAAGGAATGGGACACGTGATGAAAGATGACAACAAAATGTTTGAAGCTGGGAAACAGATTCGATCTGTCTTAGGAACTACGTCTGTGTTTGTGGAGAAGTGAATTGGTGGGGAGCCAAGAAACAAGCCGATTCGGGACTTAGAGGCACACTGTGTTTCAAGAATATGTAGGTAGGACCAATGGGCAGATTGGTTGGAATTTTGCATTTGAAGCAATTGGAGTCCTAACTACCCTCATTATCACACAGAACAGCCTCCCTACCCACCCAGTTTCAGGCAGATGGCTGAAGATGTACTCTCTTAAACCAGAGGGAGCTTGGGCACAAAAATTAGAGCAAGGGAGCTGTCATGAGCACAAAGGACTAAGTGAATGTTTCCATCCTGACATGTGAGAACACTAAACTTTAAGCCTTTTGGCCCTGGCCCAGCAGCCATGCTTGCCCTCCTCAAGGAGAGCATTATAGATTTCTCTCTGAGGAAACCAATCTACCGAAGTGAAAAGACCTACAGTAACCACTTCATGACTTCCTAAGGAGTTCACTGCCCAATATTCTCATGACTGCTGAGCTCCTTTGTGTTTCACTTTTAAACACAAACAGACAGGGGCACCTGGGTGGCTCAGTCGGTTAAGCGTCCGACTTCGGCTCAGGTCATGATCTCACAGCTGGTGAGTTCGAGCCCGCGTCGGGCTCTGTGCTGACAGCTCAGAGCCTGGAGCCTGCTTCACATTCTGTGTCTCCCTGTCTCTCTGCCCCTTCCCTGCTCATGCTGTGTCTCTCTCTGTCTCAAAAATAAAAAAACATTAAAAAAATTAAAAAAAAATAAACACAAACAGACATTGGTGGGTCACCACACATTTGAAAAAGAGAAAAAAATATATATATGGACTAAAAAAAAAAAGAAAGAAAGAAAAGTGGAGGAAACAGAGGCAAAAGAAGCAGAAGAAAAGTTCAAGAGAAATAATTTAATAGTCACAAAGAAAATGGAAAACAGTACATTCCTGAAACAAGAATAGGAAGTCTTAAAAAAAAATCTCAGAAATTCTGAACGAGATCTTTGAAATTAAAAAAGAAGTGATATCAGAAATGAAAAGGTTAATAGAAGAGTTGGAAGGTAAAGTTGCAAAATCTTAGGAAGTAAAATGAAAACCCATAGAGATAAAAAAAATAACAAAGAAAAGATTTTTAAGAGTGTCTGAATAATGAAAGTTCAGAAAGAGAGAACAGAGGAACAAGAGGGAGAAAATTATCAAAAAGCAGAGAAAAAGATTTCCTAGAACTAAAGACTTTGAGCCACATTCTCATAAAATTCCAAGGCACTAAAGGTAAAGAAAATGTATAAGCCTCTAAAATCGTTCCTAGGGAGAAAAAAAAAAAATCATACAGAAAGTATTGACTAAAGTGACATCAGGCATTTTCCCAGCAGCACTGGCAACCAGAAGACCATGTAAACACAGCTTCCCAGTTCTGAGGAAATGCATTTCTATTCTAGAATTCTCATTCCATCCGGATTCCCAATCAAGTATGAGGAAAGAAATAAAAAACTTTTACAGATGCTAAAGATCTAAACTATGCAGCCAGCCACAGGCATCCTTTGGGGGGGAATTACTGAAGGATGTGCTCCACACAAACAAGGGGGGAAAGAAACAGAAATGCACACATAGCATTCTACATGACTTAGTTGTTAGATATACACATTTACATAAAATAACATTGAATAGTGTGTTAACTAAAGATTTGATATAAATATCCTGAGAAGAAAGGGGTAGAGAAAGTATAAATGGAGTAAAGTCCTGGACTCCATTGGTGGGAAGTCTAAAGTAATATCTAAAACCAAAAAAAAAAAAAAAAAAAAATTCACGAAATGGTCATGTTTAGAATGTTGTTCAGAAATTTGGAGGGAATCCTAAAGGAAGAGTGAAGAAGTTACAATTGGTGACATCTTGGGAGAGGAATCAGATCTGAGAAGGAGTGTCACAAATGACTGCTGTTTTCATTAAAAGTTCTGCAGAAAAATTACCACTTATTACCATTAAAAAAACAAAACTCTTTTGACAGTGAAAGGATAAGGAAAAAAAAGAACATCCTTAACCTCATGAAGTGTTTTCCCTATAGATATTTTAAATATTTAGCTATATTTTTATAAAAATTAAATAAACTAGATTGACTTCTTTTATTTTCCTTAATATTGTGCTGGAGCTTTTATTCAATCCTTAAAATAGGAAAAAGAAATAAATGACATACAGATTGATAAGGAAGTGATAATCTTTCATCATTTGTAAATGTCCTAACTACTTGTGTAGAAACACAGTAGAAACTCTAGCTAAATATTTAAAATAAATAAGAAAGTTCATCAAGGTTTCTGGATAAAATAGTAGTAGTACACAGAATTTTTCTGCCTCAGGGCCTTCGTATTTGCTGTCCCGTCTGCTGGGAAGGATTTTCCTCCAAAATATTTGAATAAATTTCTTCCTCACTATGTTCGTGTTCCTTTTCTCAGCAACATTACTTTTATTCACAGTATATATGATTACTCACTAATGAAAGACATTTTACCCCACTGGACAATATATATATGAAACTCTCAAATATTTGTATAAAAGGTGTAAGGCTATGATTGTGACATTGTTTTAAATAGCAAACACTTGGAAACAATTGTTCATTCATAAGTTAACTAATAATTAAATTGTGTCATACTTGTGTGCTAAAATATTATTCAAAGGTAAAATAATGGACAGTGATCAATAGAGATTTGAAACCTATAATACTGAGTGAAAAAAAGCAAACAACACAACATTACATATGGTAGGATACAAATTATGTAAATTTAAAAATATATGCACAAACAGCTCAATGGAATATATTTGTAGTAAAAGGTAAATCCTGGACTGAATATATACCATCCTCCAGTGAGGGGAAGGGAAGGGGGGCCTTAAGTGGGGGGGGGGTTTATAAAGGACATCAGCATCGTCTCTAATGTTTTATTTCTTAAAAGATGATCTGAATCAAATAGCACTAAATGCCAATGTTTATTCACTTTGGGTGGCATGTACACAGGTCTTAATAGTATTTTTTATGCCTATATGACTTGGGTTTGGTTTAATTTGGAGGGTTTTATTTGCTGTTGTTTTGCTTTTACTTGTTTGCCCTCAAAAATTTAAAGAAAAAAAGCAGGATAACAAAGATAAAATTCTATCCTCCATGGGACACCTGGGTGGCTCAGTCGGTTAAGTGTCCGACTTTGGCTCAGGTCGTGATCTCATGGTTCGTGAGTTTGAGCCCTGTGTCGGGCTCTGTGCTGACAGCCTGGAGCCTGCTTCCGATTTTGTGTCTCCCTCTCTCTCTGCCCCTCCCCCATTCACACTCTGTTTCTCTCTCTCTCTCAAAAATAAATAAACATTTAAAACAAAATTCTATCCTCAGGAATAAGAAGAGGTGGACATCAGAAAGGAGAACTGATTTGGCAGATAAAAACCAATAAGGACCTAGACTAATATACAAATGTTCAAGAATCAGTTGAGATAATTTCTACTATAATTACAATTCCCTTGTGATTAGCAGACTCTTATAACCTCCCACTTTATCTCAATCCATCAAGATGACAAAATGAAATTCTCAAGTTTTTAGGACTTGACCTTGAGATTCTGAGCAGAGGACACAACATGGAAATCAAATGCAATTATAAACTGCTTCATGGTTAAAAGCATGGGCTTTGCAGCCTCAGAGCCCACAGAGTGAATCCAAACTCTGTCACTTCACGGCTAAGCAATTTTGAGATGGCTTTTGCCCTCTGTAAACCTCTGTGTCATCATGTAATAATAATGTTGGTATTAGAGCTCAGCATCATCATAATATTATATGGAAACAGTAATCTTTTCCACTTTATAGCATTGAGGTGAAAATTAAATTTGATTATGCTTTTGAGGCTTCTAGCACAGTGCCTTGCTCAAAAGTAATAGCTCAATAATAGCAGCTATTGTTACTATTTCACTGCATTTAGTGAACGAACCATTGTGCTTTCTCCTTTCACTACAGTATGTTTGACTTCCATGTCATCTGACAGTACGACCAACATTAAGTAATGTTACTGGAAATACTTTTCAGTCTTTCAAATATACCATTAATTTGTGTATGCTTGTTTGTGCATGTGTGTGAGTGGTGGGTTGGAATGCTTGCCCACAATTCTTCTTCTTAGGCATTTCTCGTCATGATCACAAATGTGCCATGAGTCCACAAGATGACAGAAGGAGCTGCCATGTGGGAACAGGGTGATGCCACCCCATGGCCACAGCTGACTGGCTGATCAAAGTAGAAGAGTCTGGAGAGATGAGAATGAGGAGACCCTCAAAAACAGAAAGAAAACCCAAATTAGGTGGGTTTTGAGTGCCAGCCTCAGTTGATTCCATAGGTTCAGTTGCATTTTATGTTTGGGTCTTAGGTGAAATCCCAAATCCCCTATAATAATTCATACTGCTGCTTATATACTATTTGAGTTGAGTTTCTGTTGCTTAAAGTTCTGGCTAATATAATGTGAATGTAGCAGAGACAAACATAGCTACTTTCCCACTTGCCAATTGCTGGCAAGTAATAAAGAGATTTGATTCATCACTCAGGAAAAGAGATTTATAAAATAATATAATTTATTTGCAAAGCTATACTGTGCCTATATCTCATGTTTAGAAATAGTCACCATGAGTCTGAGGAATTGGGAGCTTTAGAAAAGTCAGAAAACAACCAACTGATTGAGTGAGGTATATGTCTGTAGATCATCACTTCACCCAATTCTGTTTATTTAGACATCATGAAAGCACTTATAAAATAAGACAGAGTTATTCTAGATTTTAAAAAAAAGGTAACAGAGAAATGACATGACTTGGCCTAAATACAGTTAAATAATACAAGGAGACAGAATGCAAATGAATATATTTTGTGTGTGGAATAGATATGCTGCTAATTGCGTTCACTTATTATCATAGAAATGACATGTTTTCAGCTTTAGTTATATGCCGCCACAGTTAATAATTGAAACACAAACATATGAAACAGTAATTTAGTGGCAGACTTTGTAATTACAAAAGTATAGTAAGGGTTTGTTTTGTAAACATATGTGAAACTCCTTGGTACATGGTGTAATTAACACAAACATAAAAATATAAGAAAAAAGCTTAAAGAAGAAATTCAGCCATATTCTTACTAAAGCAATGGTCAAAATAAAGACATACAAAGCTCCATGGGCCCAAAGGTTTCTAAAAGCTCTTCTTTGGGACATGTGAACTGGTTAAAACTTCCTAAAAACAGTTTATATGCCTTGAAATATTTCCTTAATATTTATTAGAAATAAAGACTACAGTTCTGTATTTCAAGCAGTCCAGTAGTACAATCCTAGACTGGTTTTTAGCTTTTTTAGTGGGATGGCAAGGCATCTTGGTGGCTAAGTCAGGCACTGATTTTAAATTCTTATTCTGCTGTTAGCTATTTGATCATGGGCAAGTCCCCCACTGTCTATGAGCCTTGGTTTCCTCATCTGTAAAGTAGAGATAGGTGACTAGAAGAATTTATTTAGATAATGTATGTCTTTTAAAAACCTATTACCTTGGTTCCATACTAAGACCTGAACTAAGGTACAAATGTTCAAGGATTCTTATGTTATTATAAGAAATTGATGTTCCTTCCCACACCCAGATTGGTAGGCTAGAGGAAATAGGTTGCTTTTGCCCAATGAATTTATAATTGTAATACAGATGATTTTCCTTGTCCTTATGAATCCAAATAGTCGAAAGGTATATGCCATAAAATATAACTCTTCTAGGCTCCATGCTAAGCATTTTACAGACCATGTCATGAATTGTCAAAACAATTTCATCAAATAGCCACTCTCTTCCCCCATTTTATAGATCAAGAATAAGACACAGAAAATCCAGATACCTTATCCATAATCAAACACAGTAACTAATGGAGCTGGAACTTGAAACCAGTTAAGCCAAAAACCAAACAATTACAAAAATTGACTCTATCCTTTTTATGCTAGCTTTAGTCATTTCAATAACTTGTTCATGTGCCAGACCATTCAAAAACATAAATTTACTTTCATATAAAATAATATGATCTGGAATAATGATATTTGCCCTAAGATACGATAAAGGAAAAGAAAAAGAGGGGAAAGTTCAAGGAATAATTGGAATTTGAGATTGAAAAAAGAAGTAGAACTTAGTATTTGGGGTTGACTTCTTTGTGGCCCAAAGAATATGGGGTCCATTTTCTAAAAACCAGGTTTAAAAATTAGCCTTATAGTGTCCCAAGTTTGTAGTTAAGAATGTAGAGGACAGGATGTGATTCAGGTAAGCCAGCAACTCTCTGGTCTCCCCTTAGAGAGTTAGACTCTGCTGTCCCTAGGCCAGCCCATTGATACCAAAAGGACAAGGCTCATAAACAACATATGCATCAAGGTAATACCAGCCTGGGAACCACTAGCAGGTTATCTCAGCATGAGAACACGGTAAAAAGGAAAACCATCAAGAAAGGTACACGATTTTTCAGCTAATCCAAGCAGAATACATTATTATTTCTTACAAGATGAATATTAGCAAAGGAATATTTGGGGAACCTGAAAAACCCTTCATTTTCTTTGGTGGGCACATGCACACATCTTAATGCAAAAAGCACAGAAATCCCTATCTCCCAGCTCGACATTTCCGAACATGCTCAACAAAGGGTGCACTCGGATGAAACATCAGTTAGTTTTTTCTTTCATTGGGAATGTGCTTATTAACTGTTGTTCAAATAGTTTGTAGACATAACAGCCCTGGGAGTGAATGTGGCTTTGTATTTACAAGGTAGTCATTTGTTGTTATTTATAGTCCTTTTAATTTTCACCTTTTTACATTTAAATTTTCTTCCAAAGGTGATGATTATAATAGGTAGTACTTACGAGAGGAAGAACTCTCTTTAATGTGCACTTTTATACAGATTTTCAAGCTTCAGGAAGATTCCAGAGGTACCCGGTTTGTTCCTTTGTCAATTTTGCGGACATTTATGATTTGTTTCCCAAGAAAAACAATCAGGGTATCATTATGCAAAACTAAGACAGAGACTCTTTTAGTAGAGGTCATCATTCTCAGCAGAGGTCCTTCCTTTTGTCTGTTAGCTAAATTGCTCCAAATAAGAGAAGTGAAGGGAACTAACATTTATTCAGAGTGTTAACAGTACAAGACTCTCTGCTGGTTAATAGATGTTCATTTTCATGGGCAATTCTTAAACTAGTCATGTTGGTATTATTATGGATGAGTAATAAGCAGAGTGGTTAAAGGGATGACTTTAATGTTGTGTGTATTTGGGTTTGCGTCTAAACTCTGCCACTTATCAGTGGGATAACCTTGAACAGGTTATTTAATTTTTTTGTGTCTCATTTCCTTATTTTTAAAAATAGAGAAAGTATTTGCATACATGGTAAAAGCTTACTATAAAAATTAAAAGAAAGAATGTAGGCAGAGCTCTAAACATAGTACATAATAACTCTTGTATTATTACTTTTCATTTCTTAGAGGGACAAACTGAGGCACAAGACTCTGCCCGGCAGGGAAGTAGTAGAGTGTTATTTGAAATGTTTTTTCTTTTCAAACTCTAAAAACTAATGCTGTTTGTATTATTTTGCAATAGAAGGAGTGGTGACCAAATGGGATTTTATGAAATGCGATAAAGAATAATATATTTCAGACTTAAGAGATGAAGACAAGTCTTTTTTTTTTCCTAGAAATTATCAAGCCAGATGCACAATAGGTTCATTAGGATATTGTTACAAATACTAGGAATTTATTTGAATAGCTATGTCTGTAAAAACACTTAGGTAATGCCAAAAAGACTGTGCCACTGATGAGAATACTTTCGTAAAGAAAGTCAAGAGTCAAGGATGGAAAAAAACCTTTCCCTCAAGTGCCCACACAAAGCACTTACCCTATTCTAATGGAAGAGAAAATATCCCATCCTTTATCAACTCAGTATTTGTAGTCAATACTCCTGCAATACACCAACATGAAAAAAAGAACTTAAAACTCTCAGTCTTAATGGAGTAAGAGACAATATTCTCCCTCGTGATCATCATACAGTCTATGCCAACGTAATTTTCGGGTATCTCATTCTGCTCTCTCTGCTATTATTAGGGCCAAAAAAAAAAACCCACACACAAAACAAAACAAAAAAAACCCAAACAAACAAATAAACAAACAAACATATACTGAGAACTGCAAAAAACATTGGAATTAGCAGAAGCATTTATAGAAAGCCCGATGTTGCCTTTATTTTACATTTTTAAGTAGTAAAATACAGACTTTTAGAAACCACTCAGATAAAAAAATCATCTGGCTATTTTTCAAAATGAGAACTTGACCAGCCCCATCAGATCTCTACCTTCAGAGTTCAACCTAGGTCCGCACACACCAACAGCACCCTCTACTGTCAAGCGACAATACTCTGAAACTAGTATTGGTCACATCTTTTTGAAGCCATAAATCATTTACATTTTTCCAATGAAAGTATTTTGTCAAGCAATAAAATTTGGTGCTATATGTGTGAATATGTGTATTTACATATTTAAAAAATATATATATCTTACACACTTATATCTATGTATTTATCTCTATCTTTATATCTATCTATCTATCTATCTATCTATCATCTATCTATATAACAAATAGCAATGAAGCAAAATCATTACCACTTGGCAACTAACAATCTATTCTGGAAAAAGAGGTTTCAAAATAAGGAGGAAGAAAGTTATGGGGGAGAGAAGATGTGGTAGCCAACCTTCAAGATGACCCTCAATGGTCCCTGCCTCCTGGTACTGTATTCACATCCTTGTGTAGTCCCCTCCCACACTGTACCAGGGTTGGTCTGTGTGATCGATAGAATGCAGCAGAAGTAATGGTTTGACATTTCTGATATTGGATTAAAAATGACACTGTGTTTTCCATCTTCTTTGTGAACTCTCTCTCTCTCTCCCTCCCTCCCTCCCTCATCACTTGCTCTGAGGAAAGCCATGTTATGAACAGCCTTATAGAAGAGCCCACATGGTGAAAGGCTGAAGCCCCAGGCAACAGCCACATGAATGAACTTCAAAGGAGATCCTCCAACCCCAGTCAAGCCTTCGGATAACTGCAGCACCGACTGACCATTTAACTGCAACCTCTTGAGGCACCTTGAGCCAGAAGTATGAGGCTAAGCCTCTCTCAGATTTCTGATGATCAGAAACTATGTAGGATAATAGATGTTTTTGTTCTAAGCTAATAAGTCTGGAGAAAATTTGTTACATAACACTAGACAAATTTTTCTTCCTAATAGGAAGAAAATAGCTACAAAATAGTTAGCTAGACTATAACAACTAATACAAGAAAGACAACTAATACAAGAAAGGGAGGGTGGAGGAATAAGATGATATTAGGTAGCAAAGGTAGAGGAGATAATATTAGCATAATAAAGTTAACAATGGGATTGTGACAAAATGTATAAAGAACTTATGAAACTCAAGACCCAAAAAATTAATAATCCAAATGGGCAGAAGACATGAACAGACATTTCTCCAAAGAAAACATACAGATGGCCATCAGACACATGAAAAGATGCTCAACATCACTTATCATCAGGGAAATGCAAATCAAAATTACAATGAGAAATCACCTCACACCTGTCAGAATGGCTAAAATCAACAACACAATAAACAACAGGTTTTGATGAGAATGGAGAGAAAAGGAATCGTCACACACTGTTGGTGGGAATGCAAACTGCTGAAGCCACTCTGGAGAACAGTATGGAGGTTCCTCAAAAAGTTACTAATAGAACTACCCAATGATACAGTAATCGCACTTCTGGGTATTTATCCAAAGAATACAAAAAACACTAATTCAAAGGGAAGGGATACCTGCATGCCTATGTTTATAGCAGCATTATTTACAATAGCCAAATTATGGAAGCAGCCCAAGTGTCCCATCAATAGATGAATGGATAAAGAAGATGTGGCATATAATGTGTGTGTGTGTGTGTGTGTGTGTGTGTGTGTATATATATATATATATTCCAGCCATAGAAATGTATAAAATATTATCCAGCCATAGACAAGAAAAGAATGAAATCTTGAAATCTTGCCATTTGCACCGACATGTACGGAGCTAGAAAATATAATGCTAAGTGAAATAAAGTTAGAAAAAGACAAATATCACATGATTTCACTGATATGTGGAATTTAAGAAACAAAACAAATGAGCAAAGGGGGGACAAAAGAAACAGAGAGACAAACCAAGAAGCCTACTCTTCACTGTAGAGAACCAACTGATGGTCAACAGAGGAGAGGTGGGTGGGGGAGGGGTGAAATAGGTGATGGATGTTAAGGAGTATACTTGTGATGAGCACTGGGTGATGTATGAATTGTTGAATCACTATACTGTACACCTGAAACTAATATAACAATATATATTAACTGGAATTAAAATAAAAACTTTAAAAAAAAGAATGGAGATTTTGAGAATTATTTGCTTAAGTGTCCCCTTTCGCTTACATGTTTTTTTTTTCTGGGTTTCACCAACCACTTGCCCCTTCCCCTTCCATTATATATGCTGACCTAAATGACAATATTTGTACCTACTGCTTTCTGACATGCCTTTCAATATATTGGGACAAACAGCCATAGAGAATAATGATAAGAGTGTTACTTGTCAGAGAGAAGAAGAGATTTGAGAAGTGTATGTATGTTTATATATATGAAAACAAGCATGCTCAGGCACATATGTGTAAGTATGTCCCTCTCAAATTTAGGAATGTAAAATAGAATCAATTTCACAAAGCAATACAAACTTTTACTGGAAAATTCTCCATAAAGCACTAACAAACTTTAATTAAGCCCAATTAGAAATCCCTGCTTAAACATACATTTCATCTCTGTGGAAACATAGATTTCTTGAATTATTTGGATGGGGGAAAATAAGAAAAGATAACAAGGCACTGTATATGTAGATGGTCAGTTGGAAGGTCATATTCCAGTGAGAAGGATGAAGAGCCATGAAAACCCTGGGGTGGAAGTCCTGAGTCTTGGGCACTAAATCTCACTTGATTATTACTACCGCAGTATTTGGGCCACAGTGTCTCAGGGTCCAGTTGTGAAAATTAAGTAGTCTTAAGGAGGCCATCTAAGTCAAGAATCTATGAATTTTTGTAAATGGGTAAGAAAGTGAGACTACAATGTAGAAAAGTAACGAGGAACAAGTAAATATTTTTTTTTCTATCTCTGAGAGAAAATTTAGTATCTATTGAGGAAAGAAATGCCCCCCACCCTTGAATGGGTTCTCTGTGATATAAGAAACTTAAGGCTATTACTCTTCTCACCCCCTCATTATAGTATTGGTTTAGGGCTTCTCTGCATGCGCAGTCATGCAAGATCCTATGGTTGATCTATCAGAAGTATTGACTCAAGGAAATCTCAGTCTTATTTGGAAGCCACACCTCCAGGACGTGATGAGAGAATATAATAGATGGTATGTAATTTATTGTCTTAATTCAATAGAAAGTGAGGTCCTTGTTAGAAGAGATCAGCGGGGACAGCATCTTCGGAAAGGATAATTCAGGGAGCCTCTCAAAAAATGAGTGGAACTTAGAGGGGAAGAGGAGAAAGAAGACCTTTCAGGTTGGCATGGCTTCATTCAACCTTGCTTATAAGACACAAGGCCTTGTGAACTCAAGATGATCAAACTCCTCCATCACTTCATAGAAAGATGCAAGAGCATCTTCCGAATTGTCAGGCATTGCAGTGGATGGTTCTTTGCCCATGGCTCCCCATCACCCCTGCCTCATCTTTATTTTGTTCCACTCTTTTATTAGTGGTAGTGTTCCTACTAATAAGAGCATCATTCCCATGTATTTATCATCTACAATGTGTTCTATGTACTTCTCTCATTTAATTCCCCCCAAATATCCTATGATGTAAATTTTATTTTCCTCATTCACAGATGAGAAAACTGAGATACAAAAGCATTAAATAACTTGCCGCAAGCTACACAATCAGTAACTGCACATTGCTCTCTGACTCTATAACTCATGCTCTTTCCACTACATTAAAATGCCTCCTGGTCTTAAGATATGTGCAGCTATGTTCACTCTCTCTCTTTCCTTCTTCTGGGTTCCATCACAAGTCCTGCAGAGCACAAACAAACAAAAACACAGACAAGTTATTGGAGAAGGTTTGAGCTGTCACAGTTGTTGGCATTAAAATAGCGGTTAGAGAAGAAACTGGCCAGACTGGAATAAAGGAAGGTACCTATTTCCAGGTTTTAAGGTGGAGTTGGAAATAGACATCAGATTCAGATTTCCTCACAAAGGATGACAGAGAGTAGACATGCTGGTGGAATTGCCAGGGCCAGACCTTCACCTTCACCCATGGAGTCCTGGTTCTTCACAGGAGGGAAGGTCAAGCCAAGACACCTCGTGTCAGACACCCTGCATCGTCGAGAATGTGAATGGGGCAGCCTTCCGTAATTGGAATTTCCTTAAAAATATTGAACATTTTTCACCATTAAACACTATCTTCAAAATCCTAGGGCAATGTTCCAAGAGCTTTGATTTACCCTGAAATGATTTGGTTCTCAGAATGTTTCAATTTCTGGATTTAGCAACTCTGAGCTGTGGTGCAGAAAAATATATTTTGAAAAATCCTTGAAGCTAAGGGCTCAGAAGAGCCAAGTAGTCAACTAGAAATTGCAGAATATTTTATTTCATTTTCTGTATCAGCATTAGGATTTCTGCATCATGGACAGCGAAACAAATCATGGACAAAAAAAAAATTACAGAAATTAGATATCAGGATTCCACCTTTTTTATATTTATAATTTTTAATAGAAAAGGAAACTGCTGCTATTTTGTAATTACCAATTGCTGCATGATCCATATGACCTGCATTCTTATTGTGCAAATAAACTGATCTACAGCAGTCCTGGGCACATACCAAGTGCTCAATAAAGTTATTATTTTTATGATTAAAATAAGAAGATACTTTTATAATGTCTCCTTGCATCAAAGAAACATACATTTATCTCTGACTAAGAAATAAAGAAGAAATCTGTTTTTGAAGAAATCTCATGCGGGGAGCCAATTTTTAATTCTATAATTGACAGATTGAATTGACTTTACTCACTGATTCAAATTCTTCTTTTCTACCGTGTCATCAGTTCATTCCAATTGTGGTGCTGTCTCTAACACTTACTGAAACAACTCTCTTAGAAGGCATCGAAAACTTACTACCTGCAAAATCCAACTTGTAACTCAGGTGCAGAATATAGGTATTAGAAAATGCCCCCTTGAGGTTCCCTCTTCGTCTACTCATGAGCAATAAAGAGCCACCACTACCATCACCATCTGGTCGGAAAGCTCTGTTGGTTTTGCCTCAATTCCCTTTCTCTAGTCCCTCTCCTCTCAGTTTTCACTTCCTCTGCCCTAGTTTGGAATCCTCATTCTCTTTCACCAAAATGATTGTAGTTCTCTCCCCTAAGTGATGTCCAGGCTCTTCCCTTTGCAATACATCTTAAGTATTGCCACGGACATTATCTTGTCACAAGTGTCACTACTCTTCTAGAAAGCTCTCAGTGAGTCTCTTTTGTATGTGCCAGGATGGCTCACCTGCTCAACCTGTTATTTAAAGATTTTAATAACATGGACTTTACTTACATTTCTAGATTGAATTGTCAACCTATAGAAATTTGTCTTACTGTTCTTAGATAATACCCTTACTTGCTTACCTGAACGTGTAGGTGGTTTATTAGTTAGTTAGTTACCTAGTTAGTTAGTTAGTTAGAACCTGTCAGGAAAGACTTGCCATCTCTCCCCATTCCCTTCCACTCTTTTACCAATTTGTGTTATTTTAATTTCAACTTAACCTTTCCTCTTTCAAGAAGCCTTCCCAAATTCACTCACTTTCTCTATCTCTCTTTCTCCCCCATCTCCACCCCATTTTCTCACTCTTGCTTTCTCTTTCCCCTAACTCCCGTATCACTTCATTTATTACTGTAATGTCTACCTAGTTTTAAGAGGCATTTTAAATGTGCTTGAATCTGAGACCACACTGTGATCGCCTAGAAGACAAGAACCATAGCATGTTTCTTTCAGAGCATTCAATGCTGTATCTAGCACTATCTGTGATTTAATAAAGTAGACACCTCGTACATGCTTAATGAATTGAAATAACCTTATATTCTTGTAATTAAAAGCCAAAAGTCACTGTGTAACATAGACTCCGCCCCCCCATCCCATATTTAAGTTTCACTGGGTCAGGTGACCTGTTCGTTGTCTTCATTGCTTGTACCACAGCAATTAGCACAAAACTTGCCAACTAATAAATATTCACATATTTGTTGAGTAAATAACGATTAAATGAATAAACAAATGAATAACTAAATAAAGTGACAAACTTTAGATGAATCATTGAATCATTTTAAGTAAACACGAATCATCTTCATTGTAAAGTTCGATGCACCTCCTGAATCAGGATTCAATACATCTTTTCAAAAGGTCTAATTAAGAAAATGATGCTAAAAGGAGAACGTAGAGTGGTTTTTTTTTTGCAGGTAATCATATTGGAAAATCCTGAACATCAATTGGCAACTCAATAAATGAAGCAACGAGGTGTATTGTGGTCTTTCCTAGGTGGTTGAAGCCTGGGTCTCTCAGGAAACAAAGGCATGTATCAAGGGGCCAGTTTCAGAAACCAATATTTGGCATCACTTTGCTGAAGGAAGGGGAAGCTCATCCAGCTGTTCTCCTGAGAAAGAAGACCTTTGAGAATAAGTTGGGAGCAAGAATAGAGGCAGTCATATCAATGCAGCATATATACAGCTGGCATCCTTCCCCAAAGTACCTAGTGTAATGCTCAGCAGAGAGAGATAAAAAATGCTGTTGATTATTTGCCTAGCCCAGTTCTGTGTGGCCAAGAAGGGTGGGCAGCCATTGGAAAGGATTCAAAAATGTCATTCACTGCCTGAAATTGTAGGACCAGTTCCTTTGAGAAACACAGATGTTCAGTCCATAACTGCCCAAATTTTACCATTGGGAAAGTATGAATCGCTTCTTACATTTCTTTCTTTTGTTTCTTCTCACTAAAGTCATTTCAGTCTGTATAAATGTTTAAGATTAGGAAGATTAGCAGATATTTCAAAAAGTCCCTCCCTTGGTGAACAAGGTGACATTCACTTTGGACGAAGCTCTGACGTGAAAGTTTTGCTATAGGAAAAAATCAAGAAAATCGTCACAAAGATAGGATGGAATGAATGAAAAGTAGGAAATGATCATTAAGAAAACAAACATTTTTAATATCACTCTTTTGCACAGGCAGTCTCCAATAGAAAAAAAATCATTTAGCTCCCCAAATTAATATTTTATCCCCCCCTAATTTTTCAACTACTTGAAGGTAGTATATTGTATGGATTGGGACACTATGTCTGACAGTGAGTAGTTAAATGATCTTTATCTAACTCTTTGCCATTTTATATTCCAAACAACGTTTCACATAATTTCATCCTAATAATAAGGAGCGTAAGTGTTTCTTCCTCTTCCCTCCTTTCCGTTGCCTTTTAAAAACAGAGCTGAAGCTGAAGTGAGAGGATAATAATAGTCCTGCCTAACAAGGTAATATTGCCACAAGGTCAAGGTCACAGTAATGAGTAAATCTTCAACTTATCATACTCACTATTAATATTTATTGATGATGAATAAAGTTAGTGAGCTGAGCTATAAATGCCCCATCACATCCAGCAGCTCTATAGACAGACTCCTGAGAACCTATCACTTCTTCTTAGGATGTTTTCTTCTATCTTTATCCTTTCCCCTGGATGTTTTCTGGAAAGATTGTTTCCTTTTCTCAAATTGAAATTTCAGCATTCAGAAGTCAAGCAAGAACTGGGAAACCCTTTAATTCTGATCTGCCCAATTTTATATACAGATGATATATACTCAAAGACAGAATTTTGAGACTCTTAACCTCTAAAAATGAGATGCTTGTCTAAATTACATCAATCGAGGGGTACCTGGGTGAATCAGTCCGTTAAGCGTCCAGCTTCGGCTCAGGTCATGATGTCACGGTCTGTGAGTTCCATCCCCACGTCGGGCTCTGTGCTGAACAGCTCAGATTCTGGAGCCTGCTTTGGATTCTGTGTCTCCCCCTCTCTCTGTCCTTCCTCCACTCACACTGTCTCTCTCTGTCTCTCAAAAAATGAACGTTAAAAAAAATTTTAATTACATCAATTGGGGTTTTTTTCTGCTCTAATATTATGAAATTCTACAAAATTAAAGCACACAAAATCATTTGAGTATTAACACTGATTAAACTTTCATTTTTGCCAAAAGAATCTCCATATGTATTCTAGAGCCCTTTTGAAAGGTAAGAAAACAATGGGGTACATGGAAAGGTGATGCAGAGATGCTTGCAGTGAAAAGATGACCAGGGATGACATTACTTTCTGGGTTGTCAGAGTTAGACCAATACAAGCTACTTTACCGTCCATCAGAAACTCCTATAACTTCACAAGAAAAGTTGCTACCAAAGACATCACCCTTAGGTGATGCCTCCGCAGGAGGCCAACTACAGATTAGGAACCAAGAAAAAGCCCATACATCCGGGTAGAGCCCCAGGAAGACCTTCACAATTAGAGTTCTTCGAGCACATCTGAGAAATGCCTTCTGACCATGGACTGAGAATTTACCAGTATTCTGACATCAGGGACTTAGGAGGTATGCGTTTTATGCCTAGCCTGGTTCCAGAGGGAGGATAAGAGAGAAGTCCTCTAATAGTTCATCTGGTGGGGAATGTTTTTTTCCAAATTAATTAGATCCACCCAAAATGGAAAATTATTAAAAGCTAAATAGAAGTTATAGGCTATGAATAAGGAGATCATGTGATATCTTGTTTGAACTGAAACACTTTTGAGAGGAAAAAGTGACACTAGCCAGACAAAAGGAAAAGACAACATGCATCTCCGGGGTTATACAAAGTAACCCAAACATATGATCACCCTAGCAAAAGGGCATGACCATCAAAGAAAGGGCAATGTGATCCAGATAAATCTGGGAAAACCTCATGTTTCATGCGAGATAGGATTTGAGCAAGATCTGAAGGACAGGTAGAATTGGGAGAAGCAGTTTAAGTATTCAGGTAAGGGTAAGATCTGGTGAGGCTTGGTCTCCCAGTATGGCTTAAGATACAGAGATATGGGAAGATGCCAGGCAGGGCATCAAGCGCACAAAGATAAAACCATTTACAGCGGGGACAGAAAAATAGGGTTCACCTTTGGTGTCAGCTCAAATCAGTTCAAATCACTGCCAAAAGCCAATATCTGGTCTCCACGATGAACTGGGCTACAATCATCTAGCAATGTCAGCCAGCAGTGTGGAAATGGAACATAGCATCCTACCTACCACTTACAACATGTGTTATCCTTACTCGGATGGACCTGTTGAGGTAAGCAGCCTTTAATACCCTGATAAGGATGATCTCAGAAGATTAAATTTAATTTCATGTAAGCCATTTGTTGACTTTGATTATTAAAGGCAAGAATCAGGGAAGGTATACGTTTGGTGGATAGGAAAGCGTCCATTAAGAATAGCCTACCCAAAATGACCCATATTACACTAAAAAAAGTTAACTCTCTTATAGAACATTCCTAGACAGATGAAAAAGTTGTTGGAGAGAGGGCACAGACTGGCATGCTATGTTAAAATATTAATGTTGGTAAACATTCATTTGTTTAGATTTAATATAAAGCATAGAAAATAGATTGTAGAAATAGGAAGGAAGCTGTGCCCCTAAGGTAAAATGCAGTTTTATAGTTATGAAAATTTAATTTGACTGCTTTCCCAATAATTGCTCATATTTGTAGCAGCAGCATGCCAGCAAGATAACGGTCAATCAAACGGACATCACCCTGTAAATGTTCTTTAAAAGCCTGCACTGTGTTTCCTGGTGGGAGAATGGCTTTGCTTCCAATTGTTAAAAGATGCCCAGTTGAAAAGCAGAATAAGAAATTGGACAGTAGGAAATCTTTATATATTGCCATTTCCCTCCCTCTCTCAAATTAAATTCCTGTTGGGAGCTGGAACTATTTTTTTCTTTCTGAAAATGGAAAATCTGTCACATCATAAACCAGACCTCGAGCACAGAATGTTTGAGGTTCCCTTTTTTAAATTCTGTTTGTGGTCAAGAAAAATTAGGATATGCTACAAATATGGGCTGGGCAAATATTTCTTTCACAGGTGAGTGAAGGACGGCAATAGGTCCCTCAATGTATGAAAAATTTCCCTGGATCCTAGTTGGAGAACAGCAACAGAAAGATTCCTCTCTGTCTCTGTCTTCCTCCGGCCCTAATTTCTCTCTTCCCTTTGTTCTCTTCCCCATTCCCTATTTCCCACACTCTTCATGACTGTTGAGAAAATGCCATTAATAACTGGTACAAAGAATCGTGCTCAGTGCATGGAGATAAACTGGGAATGACAAAATATCAACTTCCTGCTGCTCAATTGAAAGCCCTATCTGTACACTGGTAATTACTTTTAATTTAATTAGGACTCCTGGTATTGTTTCTATCTCATAGATTACATTATAACATGTGATGTGTAAAAGCAACAAGACAAATTGAGGCGAGAAAACACAGAAAATATTACCTTTTTTGTCTATAAATAATACCGCAGTTTAACTCTTCAAAAAGCCCTCAAGAAACTCCACCATGGGTAATTATTAGTTTCCATATTCCTTTGGCTTGAGTAAGCAAAATTCTTATATAATCTACTGAAACACTGTATCTCACGGGTTTTTGAAAAGAATTTTTTAACTCTACACTTTCTCCCTTCCTTTCTCATGCAGAACAAATAAATGATTTATGCTGCATTGTGCTAAAACAAAATTCATATAACTATAAAGAACAATCATTGGTGCTTGAGAGAGATACTATGACCTTGACGCTTAGACATGGAGATATAGGAGTGGCTTAGGAAAGGCACTGTTTTATAGGCAGAAACACACTGTCAGCAAGGCAAGGAAGCCCAGTTGAGATCTTTGCCGACTCAAAGGAAAATGAGGGATCCATTTGTGACAGACATAGGCTTAATTTAATTCCACATGGAATTCACAACCGGGAACTACTAAAAAATCTCAAATGACCCTCTAAATAGTTAAATTGTATAATACAGTGTATTGATGAAACCCTGGAGATTTATTTTTCCAAACTGCTAGTTACAGAATAGATGGCGAAGTGAGGTGTGTGTGAGAGAGAGAGAGACAGAGAGAGAGAAACAGAAAAAGAGAGAACATGGGCTCACTAGTGCAAGGAGACAGATGCCTCAGTGGGAAAAAGATTCCCCACATTGAGGTCACAATTGCTGTCTGAATAAAATGAAAAAAATCTGAATGAATGGCAAGGTAAAATATGATGGAAAACTCCTCTATAATACTTGATCCTTTCATCCAGTAAATTAGATCTGAAAATTTATAAGGTAGATTTACTGGCTTAGTAAAAACTTACTCTGAACATTTCAAAGCACACAGAAAACAAACAGATCAGCCCCTCAAATTTTGCCCTTTTCTAAAATTAAAGATACATGTTCACAGATAATTTTAGAATTACAAAGACATTAAATATCATCTCGTAAACAGCCTACTTCATTTAGAGTAAAACCAAATTCTCAAAAAGGAAAATAGACTCTATTTCCCAGTAAGGCAGATAAGGACTGAATCCCAAGTACCAAATCCTTGTTTTGAACCCAGAGGGCTTTTTTTCCCCCTACACAACATTGCCGTCGTGCATTGTACTAACTAGAATTCAAACTAGTGGACTTTAAAGGCTTAAAAAAAGTTATACAAAATTAAGTAATACTTATTTTTGGTCATAATTTCTCTGTTCTTCCAAAAGATAAAAATACTTAGGTTCACCTGGATGGCTGAGCTCATTATCATCATGTCTCAGTTTCTAGAACAATGCCTCTCTGGCAACCGCATCTCCACGGTCTGGTATGGAAGGGACAGCTGTTGCCCTATTTGCAGCCCAAGAAAACAGCACCGCCAGCCAGTTCCTGCAAGACAGAAGACTTTTGGCAAAATGGCAGTGTTCTCTTACAAAAATAGCAAGCCATCATCTGGGTAAATTCAGGAAAGCTGATGACTTCTGCCAAAGAGAAACTGTGCAGTGCTGATGGCAAGTCAATACTGTGTTGGAATAAAGATCTAGATAAAGGTCAATTTAGATTTAAAGAAGATATGGAGAGGGTTGGGTTTTAACAAGTTGAAACAATTCCTTAGGCAAGCTATGACATTTCTTTCATCAAACATTCAAGCAATTTTTATTAAATACATAACTGTAACATGGTTTCTTTTAAAGTAAAATAATATTTTCAAATAAGGCATGTTGCTATACGCACACTTCTGGGCAAAATTACATGCCATTTACCAAGAGGTAGGATGGGAAGCTGGGAGAGGGGCAAAGGGGAGGAGTAGGGTTGGGGTTAGATCATATATAAATATTGCTTTCCATGTCACAGCACAGTGTCTTTAATGCCCCATGGATCTGGGGATGCAATAAATACAATGCATGTCCTCATAGAGTAAACAGTCAGGTAGCCTGTTGAATAAGTAATGCGGGGTGGGATGGGGAATGGGGAGCTAACTATTAATTTAAAGAATTGTTGCCACAATGAGCAAGGAGTGTCTAATCAATTTTGATTCTAATAAAATCCCACTGAGTTTTATGGAACTAGAACATAATGTTGAAATACATCCTAATTTCTTCATGTGAGATTGTGTACAAGTCACGCCAAGAATAAAAATGAAAGTCTCTGCAAGTTTCTTGTTAGTAGTGGGAATTCAGTGAGGTTTTCACCTCCCACACACTAGGAAAAGAGGGAAATAAGATTTCCCATTGAGAAATCAAGAGTAATAGCAACTATGGAGCAAAGCAGAGATGTATAAAGTCACCCCAGAAAGCAAAAGTAACTCAGGAGTCAGTAAGACTGGACTGGGTCCTGTCTGAATAAACAAACCAGAAAAAAAGCTGAAAAATAAAATATCACCTAATAAAGATTCAATCAGGAAAGAACGGTACAACATGAGAGTCCTAGAGTAAACGCTGGCAATGCCTACTTAAGCACTGTCCAAAAGAAAGAGAGCTTTTGGAAGTCAGTACGTCCTCTCCAGATGGGATGGAAGGCCATCTCTAGCATGAGGATGAATGCATGGAGCTAAAAATCAAAGGTTCAACAGATTTCTGGTCCCGTTAGCAGTATAGTAATTATCCTGAAACAAAGGCATCATAATTACTTATCTTGATTTCTTTAAAAATTCAGATTATCTAATATTATATTTTCCTCCTCTTTTTTCCATTCTCACTAAGTAGCCTCTGATTCACGTTAGATCTGTCTGGAGGGATACAAGATACTGATATACCAAATCCAGTTTTCCCATTTGTGTGACCATCATATTTCCTCCACTTTCCCTTTGGTGCTTATTGAACTGCTTTCTCTA
This sequence comes from Panthera uncia, assembly GCF_023721935.1. NCBI lineage: Eukaryota > Metazoa > Chordata > Mammalia > Carnivora > Felidae > Panthera > Panthera uncia. The sequence goes on from NC_064812.1 coordinate 32,717,881, forward strand.
CAAGGATAAAAACCGGAGAAAAGAAGGAACTATGATGAAAAGATGTGTAAGAGCAAGCATGGTTTGATCTGCTAAAAACTGTGTTTAGTGGAGGAAGTTCAATCTTGCCCATATATCTTCATAATAATTTATACTGCTCAAGAACCTTCTATGGCTCCCTATCACCTAACACAGAACACTAGAATCTTAGTGCTGAAAGACACCTCTAATCATCTCATGGGAACCCACTACTCCAAACAGAAAGATATTAAGGCATAGAGAAGTGAAATCCTTAGCTTAAAACAGAATTCTGCTGTCTAGCAACACAGATCAGTAGTCTTCCTGTACCTGATTCTGCTGTCCTCAAAGCCTGTGTTCTGAAGAAGAACCTGAGTTACATTTGTGGCATATGAGAGGATCCTGGAGAGGGGTTTCTGTATAAGGTTGTAGAGATTCATTTTGACCCTGGCTTCCGGGTCAGAAGAAAGCATTGACCTTCTCTTCATTGGGCCAAACATGTCTCTCTCTGTGGATATGTCCAGTCTGAGAAGATGCCCTCGGAACTCAGCCTTTCTCTCCAGTCTGCATTCTTTGGGTCAGTCAGCCGGAGAGACTGAGTCGGAACTTCACTATGGAACACCACCTATGTACCAAGCAGGGTGAAGCCTGACATCTGAAAGTGACCAGTGGATTACAAAGACGGAGCCTGGTGGAGGCATGGATGGAGAGGAACGTACCACTTTTAAGTGCACTGGTTCTCATGAGATCGCCGCAGGAAGATGACACACCATAATGGAAGCCAAGTTTTCAAACCAGAGGAATATCCGGGAATATATCTAGATGTATCACAAAAGGACAATACGTATACAGGGACTTCTGGGGATATCAGCAGGTGATATTAAACTTTTCAGTTCTGTCTGCTCACATACACTGAAATGCATGAGCTGCATACAGCCTGTGGTCACTTTCCACTGGATGGATACCATTGAGAAAAAAACTGCTGTCATTCATGGTTACAAAAAATGACTTATTCCACCGACGCTTTGTTGTGGCACAGTTCTAAAGAGCTCCGTAGTAAAGAATGTGGAGTTCCTAGCCCTCCTGGTCTTCTGCACCTCAAGCCGCTCTCTTATGCCTTCAAAGAACACTAACACTCCCAATCCACAGCGTTTCCCTCTGGCTTCAGCTTCTCCGTGGCAAGCACCGACTTTCCTAGTAGTCCTTATACCTTTATACCTTATACCTTGTACCTTTATATATAAAGATGTATAAACCATACTATAAAATAATACTGGTTTGTCCTATTTCTTCTTATTTTTTATGAAATAGAGTTACCTTTGCCATGGAATCAGTCTGACCGTGTTCAATCCAAATTTTCCTCCTGGCACTTCCGTCTCAAATTCGAGAGTGTCTGTAATTTTATCTCACCACTGAATCATGTTTATTTTCTATTTCTGTAACCAAATTTCATTACCTCTGGAAAAGCTGTGATCACAAGAAATGCCTCTCTTCTCCTTCCACCACCAGCCACAACCACCCTCATCTGAGAGTGGCCACATTGGTGGTGCTCCAGTTCACCACAGCATCTGGCTCCCGACTGAATTACATCCTACTGGCTTTGCTCATTTGTGTTATCAGCCAGGCCTCAGGGACCTTTGAGTTTGTGCTCCATGTTGTGTTAGAGCAAGGATTTTCAAGCTGTGCTCCCCAAAAGTACAGACAATTGGCACAATTTATCACCCTTACTAGTAAAAAAAAAAAAAAAAAGACTCAAAATGATTGGCTTCCTTAAAACTGTCTTACGTGAAGGGAAAGAAAATTGTGTTAGTTTCAAAAGCCTCATATCCCTCAATATTCTGCATTGCTTGCATTTATGTGGTCTGTTTAGGTTAACAAGGGCAAATAATAACAGTAATGAGACTAATGATAAAGCAACTAGCATCTGCTGATAACATATTATGTGTAAGATCTTGCTAAGTGTTTCTCTCAACTCGTTTCATCCTCCTGAGACTCACATGAGGTAGGTACTATAATTAGCCACGTTTTATAGAAGAAGAAACTTTATATAAGCGGCTGCAGTTAAAACTGCCTTGTGAGAACTAGCCTGTTAAGTGGGCTACTGGTTATTCACATTCTAAGGAGAGTTAGCATGTGTTAGCATGGATGCTCATCCCTTATCAACAAGCTGAGACAGACATTCTGAAAGAAAGGAAATCTTCACAGCTGACAGTGGATGAAGAACCAGCCCCCCCACCCTATCCCCAGCCCCACTTGGCTCCTAGACCCCACATCCCTTCTAACAGTTGAAGTTGGGGACCCCAGGTGTGGTGATTGCAAAATGGTCACAATTCTTTACTCTTCCCCTATACCCGTGCCTTTGGCAACATCTGCCATCAAGGGATGGAGTCTATTTTCCGCCCCCCTTGAATCTGAGCTGTTTTTGTGACTTTGGCCGATAGGTTGAGGGAGCAGTGACAGTGTGACCGTTCTGAGCATAGGCCTCAAAAGACCTTGCTCAGCTGCAATCAGCCAAACCTGGCCCAGATTCACAGAATCGTAAACCCACAAACAATAACAAGGGCTTATTTTTTAAAGCCTCTTAGTCTGGGGGTGGTTTGACATACAGCATTAATATGGCAATGGAACGCTGATAAACTAATCTGTACATTTCACCCCATTGCAGTTTTAGAACCGATCCTTATCTTGAGTAGATGGACATGAAAAGCCGCCAAGTAGCTGTGCTTTGGGAAGGACTATCGCCTAATCACCTTTTAACTAGTTTAGCACTAATGTTCATCCCAATTATACCTGGACTCCCATCTGTGCTTAATTCCTCTCTTGGTAAACTTCTTAGCAAACCACTGACTCTAGGTCTGGCAACTAAACTTGCCCTTTTCCACAGCTCAGGACTAGACTCTGACCTAGTTACTGGTGCCATGGAGTGACAAGCTGGAGCCAAGTCAATTGCCGTGTACCATCTGCCCTCTTGGATTTCATGTAGCCTTCTCTGCCCCTGCTATAAATTTCCCCCCCACGTCTCTTAGCCATTTGACCTAGTGGAAGCCAACTGCTCTCCCTACTTGCTTGTTGCCATTATTTTTGTTCCGTAGACACTCTGGTCTATGGCCAGATTGGTCTTTCAGAGTCTATAATAACTACAGTAGAAGAGACCAATTCCTGGAGCAGGGCCTTACCTATGTCACTTGATAAAATTAAAGAATCATTCTCAGTCCCATCCCAGTGATTAACAAGAAGCGTTTCATTCTCCCCCAAGAAAGATAATCCTTGATAAAGACCAAGCCCTTGGGAACAGAGAGAATAGAAGCACGGGGAAGAGGGTGACAAAGAGCCTATTTCACAATTTTCCAGAACTCCTTGAGAACTTTGCCTTATTCATCTCTATATGTGCCTAAAATAATACCTCATTCAGGTCTTATATCCAGTAGTTTTTAAAAAGCAAAATTAGCCACTAGCATCATCTTACACGAAGGAGAACGTATTTTTCAAAAGAAAAATCTGATAATATTTGCCCTTTTTAAAAAAATGTACTTCTATTTGGTAAACTGGAAAAATACACAATATCTCAGAGTCTTTGATTATTTGTTTTCAGTGAAACCACAATGTAAACAAAATTAAGCAAAGAGGAAAGAGACCTTTGAATCATTTGAACAACAGCATTTTTCTTTCATTCTTTGAATACAAAGAAGAATAGGGCATTATTCCTGCCCTTCAGAAACATAGAATCTGATAATGAAAGTGGAAAAAAAAAAAAGATTAAAAGCAGCCATAAAATTAAGTATTTTGTACCTTAATTGAGTTGCCCATCATCTCTCACCAACCAAATAGGAATAATGGAAATTGTTCTGCTTAGTGGTACCAGGATTAAAGAAAATTGCATATGTAAAAATGCATGTGCCTGGCACATAGTAGGTAGTCAGAAAGTGGGTCTTAAACACGTTTTTAAAGGTCAAGTGTTTACTACAATGTGATTTTCCAGGGGCAATGCTAGAAGTTAAGATGCATTTCTGTGTATGTTTCAGAATTTAACTGGGAAACTTCTCTTGAATATTCATTTTGTCACCTTGTTTATTATAGCTTTCGCTAGTCATGAAATAGTCATGAGATTAGAAATGCACTGCCTTGTCTTAATTCTCTGGAATAGGTTTCATAAATGTAGACACATATTACATGGATAATTCTGCAACCTCACATTTCTATAAGTACATTTATAAAACTTAATTAGGAACAATATATACAGTTTGGCAGGTAGTTACTGAAACAGCTCTATAGTTTTGTGAAATATATTAGATTTGGTACACAAATAATGTAATCATTTAATGGGTCAATTTCAATTACACTTTTCCACTTGGCACCCTGGAAATCGATTTCTTTAACATAGAGACATTAGTCTTTTTCATATTCCTACATATATTTTCGTCCCATGAATGGAACTGAAACTAAATTTAATAAATCTTTTCTTCATTTTCAGCCAAATGTCCTCTATTTGATGGATATTAATGACAAAGTGGCTTATAACTATCACAAATGTAAAAAACTCAGGACAAAATACTTAGTTCCAGGTACACGATATTTTGAAAGGACTTTGGAATCCTTTGGAATACAGTTTAGAGTACGAATCAGTTGCTGGCTTATTAAATATTGTGATAACATATCACAAAGGAGGGCCACATCAGACCTTAAGCATTACTCATATTGACTTATGAGATGAGAGCCATACATACAATGGCAGGCAATTCTCACTCTGTCCCAATGTACACTTCTTTGTTGGTGTGGATGTGGCAGAGTATTCATGGCGGATAAGTGTACAATCGCAAATAGGGTCTTAGGTAAAGGAACAATGACAACCGTGAAAAAAAGAGGGGTTTTCTTTCTTTCCATTCAAATTCATCCTTTTTGAAACCAAGATACTCTTACTTTCCTGCAGTTTGGGGTGGGCTCTTGGAAACAGGAGTGATATAGCTTAAGAACAGGCTACTTCATGTGCTAAAAATGTACAGATTGTGTAAACTCCACCAAGGGGCCATGTTCCCAGCTTGCCTTTTTTTTTTTTTTTTAAAGCACCCAGGGAGAGATGCATTACTCAAGGTTCCACATCTAACAAAAGAAAAGAAAAAAAAATGTTTACATTGGCTTTTTATTTTTCATCTTTATGAGTGTGTACATGAGAAAGAGGGAGACTCCTTTTCTTCTCAGTTCTACGGTGACATTGGAGGTACATGTTCATAAAAGACGCTTGGTCCAACCCCAGGAAATCATTTGGGGGTAATTACCACTTGGCACCAAAACGACATTAAACAAGCTTGCCTTTTTCTACCAAGAGATGAAACAATCAAGAATGGCTTTCATTGAATGCCAAACTAGACTTTCCTTATTCCTGCAGGTTTTTATATCAGTCTAGATTCAGATTAGTTGGGGTGGTGACTCAGGAGCAAGAAAGGAGACTTAATTTAACAGTGGAATATTAATTCAACAATCCCAAACTTTTTTTTGAAATAGGTGGCTTACCATTGCCATCATACAGAAATGCTTGCTTCTCTGAAGAGGACTAAATTCAAAACTGAAAGCCAGAAAATTAACACATATCTATTAACCACATGTATTGGCATTTATATGTGTGTATGTGACAGAGAGGGAGAGAGACATACACACATGGCATACATCTTTTTTACAGGTATACTGTTCACTAATTTGAATCCTTAGGTATTTAGACAATTGCTTTGTCCTCAAAGTAGCCTTCTGGATACTTTTGTTGTTTGTGGGTGTAGCTCTTAGGAGAGACAGTAACAGGATCAGAGTGGAGCTGAGCATCTGAGCATCTGAGCAGGGGATCCTTAGAAGTGATGGGAAATATTTAGTCAAAGGGCAAGAAAAAGGGAGATAGAAAGTAGGTGAAAACCTGCAAAGGAATAAAAGGTGCTGGGAGGTTCCTGGGGAGACAACCAGCAGAGGTTGTATATTTTTCAAATGGACCCAAAACTCCAAAGAAATCTGAGACTGTGCTTTTTGGCAAGTCCCATCAAGAAGATGGCAGAGGCTGAACCTCTGAAATGTCAAGTGTTCAAAATCAGATGCAGTTTAACAAGGACAACACAGTCCTTTGCTTGATATTTACCAGGAAAGGCTCCATAAAAAACCATGAACAATGCGTAACTGAGGAAGCTATATGCTTATGCAAGCTTGCACGCTTGTGTCTATGAGGAAATTGTTGTCTCCTAGAGATTTCCTTCTTTGCATCCGCAGCACCCCTCCCTTCCTATCCACTGCACCCCCCTCCAGATATGTGCCTTTTCCTTTTCCTGCTCTTTGAATGATGATGTTTGGGCAACACAGCTAGTCAGTAACCATTAATGGGTTAAGAGGGTTGGAAACTCATTTGATTTCATAGTTGACTGTTTGCATGACTACAGGTTAAGCCGTGATTAGATTTCCATTTACAGCTCCCTCATTTTCAGGCATTTAAAAATAACTCAGCCCTAAAAGTTCCTTCTAAATTGATTGAACTGGAGCTTGCCAATGAGTCATAGATAACCCTCAACCTCAAAAACACAAACAGCAAAAGCAATACCAAAATTGGGGAAGGGAAGTGTTCCAACCCAAAGCTAATTTTTTAAAGCTTTATTATTCTGGGGGAAAAAGTCATTTGGGGAATACAAGCCAATAAATATATGTCAGGTGTGTATAACCATTTTAAGTAATTTTGCAAGGACCTTAAATAAGCTAAAACATTCAACTTTGCACCTGCAAAAATTTCACACACACACACACACACCCCACACACGTATGTCTGTCTGCATATAAATCGATAAGAATTCAATGGCCTCTTGGAGGTTGTATGAGACACATATTCCAAATCAAAATGAGTGTTTTGTGATGGTCTAGTCTCCGAGGAAAATCCAAATAAGTTTACAATACCTGATAAAATATCTTTTTTTCCCTCCTTTTTCAGCCTTAAATTCAAGGCCATTCAGGATTCTTGCCAATTTGCCAATTCACAGTTGTAAAATTACCTAAAAGTGTAGGTTTTTTCAAGGCATTCAGTAAGTGATGTGGCAGTTCAGCAGAAGAGCCCCCGTGATGGTGTCTCATTAGACCTTCAGCACAATGCAGCTATTTTTCTTTCTTTCCAGGCTCCTTAGAGGAGGAACTGGTCTCTTGACCCATCCTATGACTTCCAGATTCCAATTTGCTAAAGCACTATAGCCTCTTATTATCGCATTTGAAAGATTTAAAGTATTACTTTTCCTCGTGCCAAGGAACACAATGATGCTTTCAATAAAGTTAAGAACAATGTGAACTATTACTGTTTACAGGCATATTCCTTACATATACTGGTATTTCTGCCATCTCAGAAGGTCATTTTTTAGATAATTTCCTTTACAATGGAAGGGCTAATCCTTACCAAAAATAAGACCAACAAACCTGGAAACAGTAGAAAAAATAAGACAGAGATTTGGTCTGGCAAAACCTTATTAGCTGGGCTTCCACTAAGGCAGAATTTGTGATGTTACGGTTTGGGTTAGACCAAATGCCACTATTTGTTATTGGTTACGAAAAAAACGTGCTGTGTCGGTTAAAAAAGAAAAGAATACCGGGGTGGGGGTGAGTGGTAGTAGAGTGCAGTGGGGAGACATATTAAATCTACTTATTAAATTTATGAAAACACAAAGTCCCTGAAAACAGCACGCTTCAAAATGCTTGTTACATGCTCAACAAGGGCACATCCTTTGCAAGCTATTGAAACAAGGTAAGGTGCTGCTTTCAAGGAGCTTAGAGTCTAGTTGACTCTAGTGCACCATGGATACAAGTGGATTCTGATGCTGAGATACAGGCAAAACCAACCTTAACTGTTAGTTTAAAAGTAGCTACAATAGAAGTTAGTTTGTTGAATAGGAAGTAATAATATTGGATTTAAATATATATAATAAATGTCATTATATATGTACATATACGCATGAGTATACACACGTAGACATGGACGTACACACACAAACACAGTCATAAAATAAGTGAATAAGTGTCCTCAAACCTGTGTAGTGGCTGTAGAAATTATCAGATGCTTTCCTGTAGCTTTGGATTTCCCTCTATATAAAAACAGACCACTCTAACTTTCAGGACATGCTGCATTTGGTCAGCTTACAGTCCAGTAGGAACAAAAACAAAGATTGTCACATAACTCAGTTTATAAAAATGTCTGCCTGGACATTGAATTACCTGGTCCTCTATACTGACAAACGAGAGGCATGCCACAGTCAGCAAAATGTGATAATGAAGGTGTACAGACAGACACCTTCCAACCTCACCCAGGTTGCTGGTGAGTTTAAATTTAAATTTGAAAACAGGTATGTTTGGCTAAGGAAAAGAAACAACTGCTTATTTTTACAGTTTCAAATATCAGGTTCCTTTTAATTTTTTTACGTCTAACATTTTAGATTGCCAGGTTTGACAGATGAAAACGTTATTGTGATCACATACTTTGTTTCAGTGTTCTTTTGATATTTTTTCCCATAAGTACTACCCATATAACTGCATTATTTGGTTCTCCAATCTTAAATATTAACAAAATATTTTAAAATCTCATTCAATCTATAAATCTAGCTGGGTTAGACTCACAGATAAAAGATTAACAGCTTATGATTTTTAAATACCTGTTTTGTGCCAACACCATTATAAGAACTTGACATAAATTGATCCCATTTGTATGCCCATTTCATGGATGGGGATGCTGAAGCTCAGAGAATGTAAAATACTGTTCACATTCAAATAACTAGTAACTGGCAAATTCAATATGAAAGCTCTGATGTACAACGCTGCAGAGTCTTTGTCCTTCCTATTGTGACAAAATCCTTTCAGAGCCTTCAGATCACTTCCACTGCTCTTCCTAAAGGGCAGACGATGGACTGACTTCATAGCTCATTGACCTCCATCACCTTTCAATTATTCAGGATCTACTTTCCAGGTTCTGAATTATCTATGTCTCTATTGATCTTTCTATCTCATACTGTTTGCTTTTATATATTCAATAGCTTATTAGTAAGTTTCCTGGGCCGTGAAATGTGGAAGGACTGAACTTTGAGATCAGTGAAGATTCTTATTTAAAATTCTGAAGTAATTCCAATGTAAAAGAAGGCTGAAGGTAAGACTTGTGGTTTCTTGCCCTTGGTCCCTCCCCTCAATTAAGGGCTTGCTACTGCCATATGTTCATTTTATTTAGTCCAAACACACACACACACACACACACACACGCACGCACACACACACACACGCACACACACCTCATTTACTATTTGTAAAGCTCTTAGAAAATATCTAGAGCTTGTGTGTGTGCTTGATGTTACTTTAACAGCTTTACAAATAGTAACTGATTTAGTCCTCATAACAACCCCGTATGGAGGTATTATTATTATCCTCATCTTACAGATGAGGAAACTAAAACACGATTAACAGGCAGTGCTGGAATTTAAATGGCCCCAGAGTCAGGCTAGCTCTTAGGCAGAAAAGAGCCCATTGATAATACCTTGATGTATCCTCTTCCCAGCATATTCAATTCATGGACCCTCTCGTCTTTGTACTGAGGGTCCACGGTGATGGTACTTTTACCAACAAGTGGTATGTTTGAGTAATGTGTTTACCTAATATCCACTGTTTTTAGAAAGTGAAAAATACACTAAAGACAATGTCATTTGTTCAGGTGTGCTCTTGCCTTTTTTGTGATATGCTGCCTAAGAGAGGGGAAACATGTCTGGCATCAGCTTTACTACATTTTTTTTCTGGCCTTAATGTTTCTCCATTGTGTCTGTGAAAAGTCAGGTTTATAGCTTCATCACTGGATGGGGAGTTTGTCTTATTCATCTTTTATTTATAACACCTAGCACAGTACTTGGCTCATAGTAGAAACTCAATAAATATTGATTTGAAATAATGAATGAAATTAGGTGAAAACCAAAGAAAGGTTATCATTCTTAAACCTACTCTTCTGGTTTTTCATATGAAATGAATCAATATCTTTCCATTATTCACCAGAAATTAAATTCTATAATGTTTAATGAATCAGAAGGAATATCATATCTTGCCAAACTCCTGTACCATTTTTCCCTGTCCCTGGAATTTTCTTGGTTATTGCTGACATTTTACCTATTATAATATTCTCAACAAAGAAAACAGAATAGCCAAGCTGCTGTTAATAGCTTTTGAAGTGAATCAATTTATTGTCATAGCAACCAAAATTTACAAAACAGATCAATTAAAAAAAAAGATTTAAATTCAAACTAAGAAGTAAATGTTCCTAGAAAAATGAGATAAACTATTCCATTTTTCAAAAAAGTAACAAAGATAAGCCTCCTTCTTCCTCCAACAGGTTTTCCAAAGTAAAGAATACAACCTACTAAAATCCAGCTAACATATAAGAGTTGAGAAAAAGGTAGAGAAAATAATGATACCCAAATATCCAGCAAATCGATAGATGTAGGTCCCTGCTCTGTCCCCATGCCTACTTAACTCCTATCATCCTTCTGCTCTCAAATCATCCTACAGATCCCAGAAAAGCTCTCCCTGGACTTGACCCTCCCTAGATTCAGGGGAGAGCCCCATGAAAGCACTCACAGTGTGTATGTCTTTTCTCTATACCAAATATTAATTGGTAATTGTATCTCTGCTTTTTTGTAATTACTTGATTAATGACTATTTCCCTCTAAAATGTATGTTTCGAGAGTTCAACAACTGATTCTGCCCTCATTCTCATTCTGTACCTAAGGATTATCATGGCATGTGAAACATAAAAGGCATTCAAAAAAATAATTTGTTGAAAACAAAGTCCTCAGCAATATTTGTACAGGACATGCAGAAAGAATTTAGTGGAGGGTTTTTTTTTTATGTGTCCTTAAAAATAATGATAAAAGGCAAAATGCTAAAGTGTGTGTCAGTAGAGTGTTTCCACAACCAGGTGAGGTACTATGGTCTAGTCATACAGCCTCAAATTTAGGCTGAGAAGATATATCCAGGATGGACTCTAGATTCCTAAAGATAATATTACTCATCTCTTAGCTGGTCTTTTAGTGAGAACTGATGACTTCACTGTGCTTTCAAAAGTAGTGAACACACACTGATGTCCATGAGAGATCCCCATGCAAGACACATTCCTATTAGCCTACACCAGGGTGTGAATGATTCCATTACTACCAGTCATTCTAGACTTTTCTCTCCACTTAAGAAAGACAGCATAGGAAATGTAGTCAATAATATTGTAATAACTTTGTGTGGGGTTGGATGGTACCTATACTTATCATGGTGAGCACATTGTAATGTACATAATTGTTGAAGCAGTATGTTGCACACCTGAAATTATTATAATATTCTATATCAACTATACTCCAATGAACATTTTACCTAATTAATTAAAAATCTTAAGTAAGAAATCCTATTTGCAACTGAGTGTAAGTGACCTTGTAAGAGAAAGCCTTGAATCTGATTAACTTTATAAGAAAACATAAACCACTCACACACATCACCACTTTACAGAGATAAATCATTCATGTTACACAACACAATTGGTGATGATACACAAATGTGTCAACATGATTTAGTGGAGAATGGCAGTCTTGAGGTAGGCTCCTAGGGTATCCACAGGAAAAGCCAAAATTTTCTTCAGAAAGACACTTGAAGTCTGTTTTAGTAAACACATACCCAAGTATATATTCCTAATATGTTATGTCATGGTTTTACCCCAAATTTCTTTTCTTCCAGCAGAAAATAACTTCTTTGGAAGGTTACACAATTCAGTGGGAAGGCAGGAGGACTAAACTCAGAAAAGTACGAAATTCAACAGACCTCTTGAAAGACCAAAAATGATTAAGTGTTTTAACCGGACTTATATTCATTCTTGGATCTCACCTTTGGCTTATCTTGCTATGTGCTCACACTGGTTAGAGAAGGGCAGGGTGGCTTGATTTGCTGTTCCACCAGGACTATGCAGTGAATGGGAGGAAATCCCTGCATGGAAATCAAATTACTGCTGCCAAAAGAATGATAGGTGAATGCTGCTGGGCACAACTGGAAAGTCCAATAAAAGAACTACTGATCTTCTTTTTTTATGTAACTTTTTAAAAGTTTATTTATTTATTTTTGAGACAGAGAGAGAGAGAGAGACAGAGAGAGAGAGAGAGAGAGAGAGACAGACAGAGAGAGAGAGAGAGAGAAAGAGAGAGAGGCAGCATGAGTGGGAGGAGGGGGTGCAGAGAGAGAGGGAGAGAGAGAGAATCCCAAGCAGTCTCTGCACTGCCAGCACAGAGCCTGATGCAGGGCTCAGACTCACAAAACCATGAGATCATGACTTAAGCTGAAACCAAGAGTCAGACACAACCGACTAAGCCACCCAGGGGCCCCCAAAGAACTACTGATCTTTAGGGAAGGATCCAAGCATAGTATATCTATAGATTTGCTCTCTTTACATGATCTCTTTGGTCAACCCCAGACTCCTTTCTCTTACCTCTACTGAATCAATCAATGAAGAGGTGTCTAGATTCCTTCTCTGTCATTTGCCATGAATCCAGTTCTAGGTCCTAGCCATAGGTACCTGAATTCTGGCTAGTTTTCATGTGTTTCTTCTTGCTACACTTACCTCAACACACTTTTCCATAGGAAGAGATTGTGCATAATTGTGACCTGAAGCTGAAGTCTCTGGTATTCTGACTATCCACACAGTGCCCAGATTTCCCCAATTAGCTATTTTCCACTCTGTGCAGGATGCCCTGGAACTGTCTGGGATGAAGATTGAGACTCTTTCACACACACATCCACCTCCCCCAGACACTATGTCTAATGGCTAATGATTTTTAACCTCACTATTTTATAAGGTAGACATTGCCAACATCAACAATAAGACTCCTTAATGGTGCATCTGTGTCTGCTACAAGGCTTCCTGGTGAACCAACCTGAATAAATTAGTTTCAAGTTCAACTCCCCATAACTGCATGAATTATATCCAATTAAATCCAGTCTTGCCAGGTTTTACTTTAAGAGATCTCAGTCTATGGTTCTACTTCATCACGATCTCTTTGATCCTGATTCTCTTGCCCTTTGTATCAAACCTTCCTCCTACTTTCTTGTCACCTGAAGATTTGATCGTCAATATTTGATAGAGAAGTTGGCTAAGACAAGACACAGAGGAAACCCAGGGGCACCCTTAAAAGCCCCTCGTCAGGCTGGCATTCATCTTCTGGTTCCTCTGTTCTGAATACAGCCCTTCCATCAGTGTCAGCTCCTAGCCACATTTATCACATTTCCTCATCTTGTCTACCAGAATGTCATAAGACTTATCTGGAGTTTTCCTCATCATTTCCTATGGCTTCATAATCATATTAGAGAAGAACAACAATAAGAGGAAGGATGTGAGGTTGTTGTGGTGTAATTTCTAAGTGATCACCCATTTTGTCTTTAAATGATGGCAAATAATACATTTAATAATCCATTCTAGTGTTTCTCTAGGCAGTGAATCAAACTCTACTACAAAATCTACTCTAATATATAGTATTCAAATGATTCCCTTTTGAAAACTTGGAACAAGTCCTCGACCATTTCTTCCATTCTCCATCATTGCTTAGAGTTAGCTATAGCTCCCCTTGGAATCCTTGGGATAAATTCATTAAAGCCTGGAAAACTGAACTTTAAAATCTCTTGGCACTCTTTTACCTGCATTGTTTGTCTAATCCCCTCTCAACTAAGATTGCTTTATTATTTCTGATGTAAATATGTCTTGACAGACAGATGGTACAAAAATAAAGTTGACTACTTCTTGTCTAGACACTTTATCATTTACCCTAACACAAGTGTCCTATAGGGAAGATTTGCTCCTTCTCATTGGTTTTCCTCTGAACACCTAGAAGTGCTGCAATTAATGTGATCTAGCTGTAGTAGCTGGTGGTTAAATGTGTGTATGTGCATGTGTTAAACAATTTAAGTATACGTTGCCTCACCATGACTTTGAGCATGGATCCCCTCTTTGGAGCTCTGCACTACCTTCTTTGCATATATCATGTCTCTACAACATGGGTTACAGTCTTCCACTCTTGGTTCCTTCAAGTGCAATACAAATTTAAAACATCAGCAAAAGCAATCCAAGGGCAGTAATCTTCTAGATTTTGCCATCTTTTAAATCTCTTTTAGTTATAATATGACGTGATTTCTCTTATTATTTTTAGCAACTCATCTTCATAGTCTTTCTGAAACATTGAATTCAGTATAAATTTCCTAAAAACTCCTTTCCTAGTCATTTCGTGAGTTTGCATTATATTTAACTATCACAGCTTATTAAAGTGGCATAAACTCAGGAGAAACACAATTGAGTGTTAGGATGCACACAGCTCCAATAGTAGTTTTGCCTGGTCCTCAGAGACATTCTAGAAAGAGCCTAGGAACCACAAGCCTTCAGTAGGCTATAGTTTTTAACACGGTTGTTTTGGAAACAGGATGAAGAGTGTCAGTTAACCTATCATGCTATTAGGCAGAGGTCATCTAGGGGAGCTTATTCTATAACTTTTTGAAACCTCTTTTTTGTGATTCTTAGAAGTTTTCACAAATGTCAGCATCCCAGAGCTTTGTTCTATAATATAACGGATTCTTATAGGCTGTTCTTCTCTGTTGTTTTCATTGTGAGCCATGGGTACCCACCCACTCCCCGTCACTCTTTCCTATCAATGCTTGAGAACTGAGAGCTTCCTGTAGCAACTACCACATCTCCTTTAAAACTGTCCCCTTTATTATATCAGCAGATATCCAGAATTTATTTATTACCCAACAAAGCCACTGTTTACTTTATAAGGCACTGCACGTAGTGCCTTTCTTTCTGCAGCTTCCCCTTCTGGTCTTTAGACTATGGGAACATGCTTACATTTCCTGTTATGACTTTTTTATTTTTCTATCACCCTTAAATATGATATACATCTGGTATTCTCTTATTTTCTTTTTCCTTGGTGTTTTAGTAAAGAATTCTTTTGGTTTCTAGAGTCAGAATTCTCTAACTGGCCTAAAGAGAAGATGAGTGAGTGAGTGAGTGAGTGAGTGAATGAGTGAGTGAGTCTGCCTGTCTCTAGGGGAACTTCTTTCATCCTGTAGCTCAAAGTCCAGGGGTGGAACTATTGGCAGGGATTTACTCCAAACCTTCACCATGTCATCAGGCTTCTTTCTCTACCTCCCTGAAGTTCCCTTGGCTCTGACCTCAGCTATGAGTCAAATTTGTCCTAAGGCCGTCTCCCCTCATGAAACTAAAAATCAATCAGGTATTTAGTCATTTCATATGCTTCTATCCCGCTCGAACAGGGGCTGCAGGTTGTTTTTCATACCTCACTTTGCCTGATGTGTAGCGCGGGGTCTGGCACAGGGTACGTACGCAATAAACACTTGTTGAAGGAGTGAGGATTGCCTGTCACAAGCCATGCACTAAAGTTGGTGCTCTGTAAATCTCACCTCCAAAACGTGTGAATTTAAGACGGAAGCATCACGGTGTACAGAGCGTCATTTTTTTTTTTTTTCTTTTTTCTTTCTCTGAATCAAATCGCATTTGCCTCAAAGCCTCAACCTCTGGGCTGATGAGAATTTCAGTCGTGGCCGTTGGGGCACACCCACTCTATTTTGTGCAATGCAAAACTGCTGAACGTGTGCAGTGCCAGAACACGGGGGGAGAAGCAGCTCCTTCCACCAATGGTTGCTATGGTTTCATGTTTCCTGATACAGCGAACATGGATGAACATTGGCCAGTGCTGTCTGTCCCAGTCAACACATTCAGGCGGGCTCCCAGAGATCTGCACCGTGACTGCTGACCCCGTATGTCACACCCATTTTCTAGCTGAGGCTCTTTGTGCCACTGGCTTTTGTCACACGACGGGTGTGGGTTGGGCAGGACACAGACTCTCCCCCAGGTGCCACCGTTCTACCTCCACCATTCAAAGTACTCTCCTATACCTCCATGACAAACCATGCAATCCCCCTCAATGAGCCATTCCTGGGAAGGAAGTAGGCAAAAGTTATGTCAATGCAAGCTACTCTTTTGTTCCTTTAATTTACAATTCTTTCTTATATTTCATGCATCTGTGTTTTATAAGATGATCCTCAAAATGAAGGGTGACAAACAGGAAACTTGGGCACTCTGGTGCCTATTCAGCAAGTTCATGGTGGGTTCTGTGTATGTATCCATCGGTCTCCCAACACTTACCCCCAAATTCTAGGTCAGAACAAAATGTGAGGTGGTCTTCTGTCCCCATTTATTGCTATTAGTATCCTTTTTCCTGTTCTCAGTAGAGGAAGCAATACTAGGCACACTCACCTAATTGGCTGGGGAAAAAAGTTTGTCAAGTGGACTCTCACCCAAAATGTAAACCATCACTAACACAGTACTCCATTCTGACTCCGGTGGGAAGTAATATGACTAGTAACTTGACTCCCCTCTGCTTTATTTTCCTCCTAGCTCAGTAGGTATTGGAAACTTTATCGCTAGTCTTGTTTTACCTTTCCAATAATGTACAAATATCAATTGCCAGTATGCATTACCAAAGACAACAAGAAAAGCCTGCATTCCCAGTCAGTTCTAGCCACAAAGAGACTGGACCTTTCTTTTCCAGAAAAGAAATTAGCCTGGTCACTTCTCCTATAGCAGCGGTCCCTACATTCAATGTAAATACATCTCTTATACCTTTAAGTCAAAATATGTAGTATTTGAAACCAACTGGCTAATGGTATTGAATATATTTTAAACATGAATTAAGAAAAAAATCTCGGAATCTTGGTTGTTGGATTTAAATGCCTTAACAGGTTATAAACCCAAAGGTAATAATTTGGTCAATGATTTGGTCAAAATTTGGTCAACCCAGATCAGTCCAGACAGCCGTGTGGAATTATCTAAGCACTCGTACTCAAACCACCTGTATTATCTAAATGAGCTGGATAATCTATGCAAGCTCAGGTCCAGTTAGGTATGGTCTTGGCTGACACACATTCTGAAAATGAAAAAGAAAAGAAAAAATAATGATGCTCGGTTCACAAAGTTGGTTTGGAATATTCACAGACATTTTCTGACGAGCAACTGTTGGCAATCCTTCCTTTTTCCTTATGCTGGAAAGGCTTTCAGAAAAGCTTTCTCGCATTATCCTGGTACTTATAATATGGCTTAGAAAAAAATTGCAGAGGAAGACAAAAATGGGTACGTAATATTTTTAAGTCCATCCAAATTCTAGAATTTCAAATCAGCCTCCTTTAGGTTTGAAGAAATATCTGGTCACTTATATGATCGCTTCCTCAGCTTCAGTTCCACGCACGTAAATATGTTTATATTTTTAAATGTGTAGAAATCCCTTGGGGGGAAATACTAGCAACTTTGGTAATACTTTGTATCTGAGGTTTCTATTAAAGGTTGGCTAGCACCAATTCGAAAGAAAGAGCATTCCCTGTGTGCTACTGTTAAGACCTGTAGTCCTCTTAGATAAGATGCACTCTGTCGTTGGCTCAGTTCTTCTGCCTTCTAGGTTTAGAAAAGAATGAATAGTCTTCATCCTCACTTTAAAATCCGTTCAGAATTGCCTTGCATAAAGTAAGGCAACTAAATTTGAAGTTTAAAATAAGACAATCCTTGCAGGGAAAATCAGTCACTTATCAGTAGAGTTCCATGCAGCTCATTGGAAATTCAGAATTTGGAACACAAATTTAGAATATTGAACATGGCATTATTCATTGCCTGGCACAGAGTCATGCAAGGCAGCTAGCCAACCAAGCTATCTCTCTACTTACAGGTGAAACAACGGTTTGGAGAATCTTAAAAATTTGAAAACATTCATAAATCAAAATAGGAGGTTTTCTAAGGGGGAAGTTAACACTCTGCCAAGTTAAGCAAAGTAAAGAAGAAAACAAGTCAGCCGTTAAAATGGTTTTCATGACAGACACTTACACTTCCTCAAACAATATCAATTAGTGTCTTTAGAACAGACTTCCCAAAGATGATATTTCAATCAGTATATTTTCTGGATGTAAAGAGCTTTCTTCCATTGTTTCAGATTGCAGAAATAGGACAACGGGTAGTGTTGCTGACAGTGGTAGAACCAGGATTTCCTGTGTGTGTTAAGTGCTTGAGCGGATATAAGAATTATAGCACTTTGGAATTCTCAAACGAAAAGTTTTCCCTACCTGCAGAACTTCTTTTTTTTTTTTTAATTTTTTTTTAACATTTATTTATTTTTGAGACAGAGACAGAGAATGAACAGGGGAGGGCCAGAGAGAGAGGGAGACACAGAATCTGAAACAGGCTCCAGGCTCTGAGCTGTCAGCACAGAGCCCGACTCGGGGCTCCAACTCACGGACCGTGAGATCATGACCTGAGGTGAAGTCGGATGCTTAACCAACCAAGCCACCCAGGCGCCCCCTGCAGAACTTCTTAATGTGTGGGTGTTCTCAGCTTACATGTATACTTCCCTCTTTACCAAAAATAATTTTGTCTTTTGAGGATCAAAAAAATCAGGATAAAATGTCTCCTTGTTTTCTGAAGTATGCTCTGTCTTTGTTATGAGGCTTTGTCAAGAAAACGGATAAAAAGATATGGGATTCTAAAGGAGAAAATGGAAAATAAATTCTTCCTTACCAGTCAGTTATTAAATTCTTCTTTGTTATGGAAAAACCTAGACAGGGAATCAGGCCAAGGGAATTAAGTTGATCTACAGAATAAAGACTCGAGGAAGAAGAGTATCCAGGGGCATAACACAGAGAAGCCTCCTGGGCTGGGTTCAGGGAGAATTTTAAAGGTTTGGTATTGAAAAAAATCTCCAAGATGGCAGAGTTGGGAGAAAGAAAAGAGACAACTAAGATGTGGGGGTCCCTTTGATACGTGAAAGAGGTAAGTAAAACGTCAGTCTTGTGCTTGCTGTATGTTGCTTTGAATACTACTTTAGGAAGAGTCCATGCAATGCACTGCACGGGGGGGGGGGGGGTGTTATTCAGGTTACAGCCACACTACAAGCTAAGTGACTTATGTCCAAATAGAGAGTCATATTTCTGAATCCTCAACGAATTGCCCCAGAATAAGGCACCACCATCCTCCTCCAATGGCAATAACACCAACCACGACCAAGTTAGAATACACGTGAATTTGACTGAGTGGTTGCTAACAGTCTTTGAGTCTTTCTTGAAGATTTTAATGGTGGTGGCATTTTGAAAATAGTGTAGCATTCACTTGAAATATTCAATAGTAAGGATAAAATAGAGCTTTTCCAAATCACCCGGTTAGCATTCCATACGTTCTCTTGTTAAAAAAGAACAAAACCAAAAAACCAAAAACGTTTGTGCAAAACAACTATTAGGCATGGATATCATGCTTTTTCCTTTTTTTTTTTTTTTTCCTTTAAAGGAAATACAAATTAGCCAGTAGCACAATTTTACCTATTCACAGTCTCCATGGAAGTTACTGCTTGCTCCAAGGTGTAGCCTTCTTTGCTCTTCAGCAACGCTGCCGGCAGACGTGTGTCCACATGATGGATTGACGTCAGTTGACCTAGAGCCTTCCTTTGCTTGCTCCGGCCTGGATGATGATTCTAGAGACATGCTGCACAGCAGTTATCCTGAGACTTCCTTTGCCGTCTTTCTGAGAAGTCCTTTTACTTCTCTTGTTTTGCATCATTTTTACCAGGCCCCAGATTTTCCTCTTTTTGGGTTATTGCCTTTGTGAAACATATCCTCCAGTATGTCCGTAAGAAATGGTGCTAAGGTTGCACGTATAAGTGAGTCTGCAGTATTTGTCTTTTTCTATCTAGTTTATTTCGCTTACCATAGTGTCTTCCAGGTTCATGCACATTGTCACAAATATCAGAATTTCCTTCTTCTTAAAAGATGAATAATATTCCGTTAAAGTTAAGCTCCACTCCTCTGTATTTACCCAAAGGCACTGAAAATGTATTTCCACACAAAAACCTGCACATAGATGTTTATAGCAGCTTTATTCATCATTGACAAAACTTGGAAGCAACCAAGATGTCCTTCAGTAGATGAATGGATACATAACCTATGGTACATCCAGACAATGGAGTATTATTCAGTGCTAAAAAGAAATGAGCCAACCATGAATGAAAAGACATGGAGGAACCTGAAATACGTATCACTGAGTGATAGAAGCCAATGTGAAAAGGCTATTTACTATGTAATTACAACTGTATGACACTTTGGATAAAAAGGCAAAACTATAGAGACAATAAGTAGATCAGTTGTAGCCAACAGTGGGCAGAGCACAGAGGATTTCTAGGACACAAAAAATACTTTGTATGATACTATTATGGTAGATACATGGGATGATACATTTGTCCAAATCCATAGAATGCACAACACCAAGAGTGAAATGTAGTATAAACCATGGACTTCGAGTGATTATAATGTATCACTGTAGGTTGATCCTTGGTAAAAAATATAAAACTAAAGTTGAACTCACAAAAGCAGACAGTAAAATGATGGCTGCCAGGGGCTGGGAGTTAGAGAAAATGGGGAGATATTTGTCAAAAGATACAAAGTTGCATTCATGCAGGATGAATAAGTTCTAGAGACCTAATGTACAACACTATAGCTGTATGTAACTATAGTTAATAATATGTATGTACACTTGAAATTTACAGAGGATAGATCTTAAATGTTCTCACCACACATACATATGCAGGGACAGCAACTGTGTGATGTGACGGATGTGTTAAATAACACGGTAATGGTGGTAATGGTGGTAATCATTTCACAATGTATAAACATATCGTTTATGATATGTACAATTTTATTTGTCAATTATACTTCAATAAAGCCAGGAAAAAACTTAAAGACAGACAAAAGAGGGGTGCCTAGGTGTCTCAGTAAGTTGAGCAATTGACTTAATTTTGGCTTAGGCCATGATCTCACGGTTCATGAGTTTGAGCCCCACATTGTCCTCTGCACTAACAGTGCAGTGCCTGCTTAGGATTCTCTCCCTCTCTCTCTCTCTCTCTCTCTCTCTCTCTCAAAATAAATAAATAAATAAATAAATAAATAAATAAATTTTAAGAAAAAAAAGAAAGAATGAAAAGAAAAATGGTACTAATGGGCTAAGTTTTTGAGATCTTGCTTGACTGGATATATTTTTATTCTACCTTGACAATTGATTGACAGTTTTAATCACTATAGATTTCTAGACTGAGAATCATTTTCTTTCAGAATTTTGTCATTGAGCTCCCAAGGTTGCTGTTGAAAAGCCTGAAGTTATTTCTGTCCCTGCTCCTTTATATGTGACCTTGTGACCTATTCATTTGTATATTTCTCTCTGAAACCTGTTAAGATTTGCTCCTTATCTTTGCTGTTCTGAACTTCTAGAGGGGCGATGCACAATTTGCATTTTTATGGGTTTCTGACATGATGAATTTTTACTTAGTAATGCTTTTAGATCTAGAAATTATTATTCTTTGGTTCTGGAAATTTTCCTTGCATTATGTCTTTAACAACTTCTTTCCCACCAATTCCTACATTATCTTCTGAGGTAACTTCTACTTTTTTGGATATTGGAATTCCTAGAATGATCTTTTAATTTTTTTGTCCTTTCCACCTATATTTTTATATTTAAAAATTTTTTGTTCTTTCTTCTGGAAGATTTGCTCAAGTATATCATTCAAATGAGTTTTTAATACCTGCTTTATATATTTTTTTAATTCTCCAAAGTCCTTTATAATATACTGAATTGTTGTTACCATAGCACCCTGGTTTTATTTCACATATTCAATATCTTTTCTTACTTCTCCTGAGATAATATATATAGTTGCTTTGAAATTTCTTCAGCTCTCTGTATGCTCTCTTTTTCCCTTGGCTTCCCTTTTCCTGTTTATGTTGGTCATTGTCTTTCATGCTAGAGTCTTATCTCAAAAATCAAGTAATCTTTGGGTCCACCTTTGGCAAAGTAGTAAAATGCTGTTTTCCACGTTTTTTATTTATTTTTGGGACAGAGAGAGAGACAGAGCATGAACGGGGGAGGGGCAGAGAGAGAGGGAGACACAGAATCGGAAACAGGCTCCAGGCTCCGAGCCATCAGCCCAGAGCCCGACGCGGGGCTCGAACTCACGGACCGCGAGATCCTGACCTGGCTGAAGTCGGACGCTTAACCGACTGCGCCACCCAGGCGCCCCAGTAAAATGCTGTTTTGAATTTATCTGTGCACCTGGATGGGGCTTGTCAAATAGTGGGTTTTGGTAAGGGAAGCTGTATGGGGGTATTCTCCAGACTTGCCGGTACTGTACGTGAAATCTTAAATGTCCTTTCTCATAAACCTTTTCTCTTGAGTGGGTCAGTTTCCTCAGAGACAAATTCTTCTCTCTTCTGCCTGAGTGGAAAGATGGAAGAAGCTTTCCGTGCTCTGGGAGGTAAAAATAGAAAAGGGGCCTGTGGGTTTCCATGTTCAGATGTAACTTTGCGTAATCCCCATTTCCATGTAGCTCCCACCCTCCTTCTGCTTTACCTACTGGTCTGTCCTCTCCAGAAATGAAAACTCCAGTCTTCAGCTTGGGTGGAGAAAGGAATATAAAAGGTCTCATCCTCTCATTCAAAGGCACGCAGCCAAGCCAGAACTGGACTTATGCCTCTACTCTTCCCTTCAGAAGTACACACTACCTTCAATTCCTGACTCTCAGAGGCATATAAAATGAGTAGCATGTTGTCCCTTTGTGCCTTTCCACTCCACCTCTCCGAACACTTAGCTATCAACTTTTGCTGTTCAACACAGTCTCCTGACATTCACTTAACTGCTTGCCAACTTCCAACTTTTTTGACATGACTCATCTGCTCTCATCTTCTCTCACAATCTCTTTTTCTTGTGTGTTGATGCCTTTCCTGCCATTTAATGAGGTTTGTAGAGAAAGTGCAAATAAACACATGTGGTCAATCTGGCATGTTAAACTAGAAATCTGTGGTAGCTTTTAAACAAGCCTGTCCTTTAACAACGTAATAGTTGCAAAGAGACACAAGGGTTCAGAGTCAAGAGTGAAGCAGCATTGCGTATGGGAGAGGTTAGGTGCTCAAGGTAATCTATGCAGCGCTAATGGGTATTGATACTCATACCAATGACTTTTTTGGGACGCCTGAGTGGCTCAGTTGGTTAAGCATCTGACTTCAGCTCAGGTCACGATCTTGTGGTTTGTGAGTTTAAGCCCCGTGCTGGGCTCTGTGCTGATGGCCCAGAGCCTGAAGCCTGTTCAGATTCTGTGTCTCCCTCTCTTTCTCTCTGCTCCTCCCCCACTTGTGCTCTCTCTCTCTCTCTCTCTTTCTCTCTCTCTCAAGAATAAATAAACATTAAACAAATTTAAAAAAATACCAGTGACTTTTATTTTTTTATTTTTTTATTTTTTTTTTAACATTTTTATTTATTTTTGAGACAGGGAGAGACAGAGCATGAACAGGGGAGGGTCAGAGAGAGGGAGACACAGAATCTGAAACTGGCTCCAGGCTCTGAGCTGGCAGCACAGAGCCCGACGCGGGGCTCGAGCTCACGGACCGTGAGATCATGACCTGAGCCGAAGTTGGCCGCTCAACCAACTGAGCCACCCAGGCGCCCCTACCAGTGACTTTTAGAGGTGCTGATGAAGATGCAGATGAGATGTTTGTAGAGATGTTAGTTCCACTACAAGGTGTATTCAGCATCATCACCCTCAGAGGTAGAAACTAAACTTGTAACAACTCACGGGCAAGTTTAAACTGAAACTTTTTCTGGCTTTTGTCATCAGGCAGCACCCTATCCATTGGCAAAAGCAACAGTATTTACATGCCCAAGAAGAATAATTTCCAGACTATGAAAGAGGTCATAATATACAGTCCAGATACCTGAATTTGATCTTACTGTGTTTTCTTCACCTGTGAGCCTTCACATATGTCATTCCTTCTTTCAGAACACTCTTTGCCACCTCAGTTCACTTTGATTTAACTCACTGTTAAATCAATTTTTCTGTCTCCATTTATTAATAATTTTGATAAGAATATTAGTAAGGGTTCAATTTATGGAGTGCTTGCAATAACCAAATGTATCATATTATGACTTTACATGTATTATCTCATTTACTGTTTGAAGCGACCATATGTGGTAGAAATTTCCTTTGTCCCACTTTACAGATAGGAAAACTGAGGTATAATTTATATAGCACTTTCTCAGAATATTCCCCAGCCTCTTGGGTTCAACTTGGTTGTCCCTCTTATAATGCAGTGGTTAGGACATATACTCTGGAGCCGGAGTTTCCTAGGAAAATTGCTTAACTTGTCTGTTCTTCAGAATATCTCACAGAAAAATGTGGATAATAATAGTTCTCATTGTATATGGCTGTCTGAAGACTGAAAAAGTTAATACATGAAAACCACCTTGAATAGAACCTTAAGTACAGCAAAGCAATGAATACCTGCTAGCTGTTAGTACAAGCTTTGGTATATTTCCCATTTAACACTTATTACACTTATCAGGATCTGAGGTTTTTCTTTTTTCTTTTTGTAATATTTCTGCGTAATATGGTAAACACACACACACACACTATTCCCGTTACACAAACAACTTAGAAGCAAATTATTTAGCAATTGAACTGACAGTGCCACGGTTTCTAATTTCTAGGCCCAACATGGCTGCCACAACCCATGTAGGCGACAGCCTGTGGATCCCTTCCTCCTCTGTGACCAGGTTAAGCTGAATCCGCTGCTGCCATCTCCGTGGCGCATGAGCAGAACCTGAGGTTTTAATTTTCTGTATTCTATTCCTCACCTTACATAGGATTATGAGCCCAAGAGGGCAAGGATCATGTCTAGGCTATTTAGCGTGGTATCCTACCACTTAATACAGTGCCCAGAAGGTAAAAAAGTACTTAGTTAAGTAGTTGTTGGACATGAGAATCAATGAATGAATGCTTGTCAGAATTCTTCTCCTTTGGGTGAGTTTAATATGTGCAGAAAATAGGTGAGGGTAGAATACTCAATAAGCTTCCAGCAGGAACATGGTCATTATGAGCAGCAAAGGTAGATCCTATAACAGCTCGAATTTGGAATCAGAAGCTGTAAGGGCAGTGCTCAGGGTCTCCTGACCTTGTGATCCTGGACGAATTGATTACTCTCTCTGAGCTTCAATACCAAATAGGTTAGCATGAAATCAATGAGATAATGTACATGCAAGCATGCTGTAAGGCAGAGATCCCTGTAAAGGGTTACTCTGCAAGATTTCTCCCCAGACCGTATCAATCCAGAAGTACAGTTGGAGTATTAGTTTAATAAACCTGTCATTCTCCAGGGTGTTTCATGAACTGTTGCCATCCCCGCCACGCTAAGTGCCTGTTAGATTCCTTGTTGATGCTAAATATATGTAGATTATTTGAGCGGGGGGGGGGGGGGGGGAAGGGTTGTGGACAGGAAGCACAGACTACTCATGCTTTACTCTGCCCCAAAGTTCCTGGAGGATGTTGAGACTTGGAATGCTCAGGAAAGTTTTACAACTACCAAAAGTACATAAAGTCAGCTACAAAACATGCAGTATGTAAGTAATGGTTCTATTTGTTCCGGCAATGGTCTTGGAGGGGCGGGGGGGGGGGGGGCGGAATCTCAAATTGCTTAATAAGAAAGAGGAAAAAAGAAAACACAGTGAATTTCATCTTTTATATAGACCAATCACCACCTCCTCCCACCAACCAATTTGGTTGATTCATCATTAATTAAATGATTCATTTATTTGATCAACCAACATCATAGACACATACTCTCTACTGGTGCTAGGGGTATGGCCACACTGCCAAGCAAAAAGGAGCAAAATGTTTCTTTTCGTGCATGACTCAGCCTGGGAGATGTATACTTAGCTACCCCATGTCTCTGCTTCTGGGTTTGAATAACCCTGATGTCTTAACTGGAGTCTTCCTTCATTAAAGAAACCATAATGGTTAACAGTGGGAGATAGTATCCTTTCTATAAAGAATATCAGACATTTATTAGAGTTTATGTTTAGCTCAGGATGTCATTTCTGAAAAGGAAAGTGAGTTCTGGAAAGAAGATTAAATTTTTTAAAAAAAAATATGCATTGTATAAAGAAAAATTAAAGGATTTTTATCTAAACAGCAGAAACCAAAGCCTGATTTAAAAAGTTTTCATGTAAGGAATGAACTTAAGTAATGTATGAGAAATATGGTTCTGGGGCGCCTGGGTGGCTCAGTCGGTTAGGCGTCCGACTTCAGCTCAGGTCACGATCTCTCGGTCCGTGAGTTCGAGCCCCGCGTCGGGCTCTGGGCTGATGGCTCAGAGCCTGGAGAGTGCTTCCGATTCTGTGTCTCCCTCTCTCTCTGCTCCTCCCCTGTTCATGCTCTGTCTCTCTCTGTTTCAAAAATAAATAAGCGTTAAAAATTTTAAAAAAGAAAGAAATATGGTTCTCAGCTAAGGTAGAATCTCTCAGCACTGGATGATGAGGAATTGGATTGGCAACTGGAAAATCTTAGAGCCTCATTTTCAGGAGACCTGTGGACTAGACATCAAGTTGCTTCACAGAAGAAGCATAAGTAAAAGCATCTCTCCCTGCGCTTTACAGCTTTATAGATAAGTGAGAGGCCAATTAAAATGGATGGCTATTATTTCCGTATAGAGGAAAAAAAAGAGTGAATTTGTTTTGATCCTATTTATACTTCTATTGCAAAGACCAGACCAGTTCCTATAAGTCATTTCAACATTATTGGACTTTTTTTTATGAGTCAGGCACTGTACTGGGTGATGAAAATATACAAAAATTTTCCTACTTTGAGTACATTTATAATTTACTGGGGAGACAGAACTAATAGCTACTCACTGTCCAGTAATACCTTACTACGTATCAGGCATTTTGTCAAGTATTTTAAATGTCTGATTTCATTTAATTTTTACAACAATCCGAGGAGGTATTTATTATAATATCCATTATACAGATACAACAAGCTAGGGCCTAAATTACCAAGGGCCCATAGCCAAATCATAGAGCCAGAAATCAAATCCAGTCTAAGTGATACAAAGCCTGTGTGCTCTTGACCACTACTTTCCACCTTGTGCTATACTCCAAAACAAATGATGGTGATAATGGTAGTCATAATGATAGTAATAACAAATGATAGCAACAATGTTAATAGCAATGATAGTAATAACAAATGATAGCAATAATAACAGCAACAATAATAGTCTAACACTTAATAATAGAGAGGTATAAACAAAGTGGGGATTCGAGAGGATAGAACAATTAATTTCATTGGAAATCTTTGACAGAACGTCATTTTAGAAAGATGGCTAACTTTTCACTGGTATGCGTGTTCCCACTTCCATAGTAGGTCACTTGTGAGCAGTTGCCACACAAGGATGACATTTCTCAGCCCCTGTGCCATGACTTATTCTCATTGGTAGAATCTGAGTGAAGACTTTCTGCTAATCAGAATACATATATGAATGCCACATAAGTAAAACATGAACTTTTATTCTGTTAAGCCACTGACATTTGGGATTTATTTTTTATTTTATTTTATTTTATTTATTTATTTTTTTAACATTTATTTATTTTTGAGACAGAGAGAGACAGAGCATGAACGGGGGAGGGTCAGAGAGAGGGAGACACAGAACCTGAAACAGGCTCCAGGCTCTGAGCAGTCAGCACAGAGCCCGACACGGGGCTCGAACTCACATACCGCGAGATCGTGACCTGAGCCGAAGTCAGATGCTTAACCGACTGAGCCACCCAGGCGCCCCTGGGATTTATTTTTTAAAGCCATCAGCACTGCCTAACCAATATAAAGAGTATTCTAAGTGGGGGGTAGAATATAAGCAATACCATACAGGCTTGGTGTGTGCAGAGAAGATGAGTAATTCTGTGATTTGAAGTACAGATGTGGGAGGCAAAGAGAGAGACTAGAGACATGTTTGGGACCATGACTACGAGGCACAAAATTTGAAATCTCAGTAATGGAGATCCCCTGACATGAGGCAGGTCATAAATGAAACATATCTCATTTAAAGTTAACAAAATATTTGTAATTCCCATTAGAACTATAGGCAGAATCCTGGAACATGGATGGCTAATTGCTCTTCCTATTAAATAAATACAGCTATGCTTGGTTTTACTTGGAAGATGTACACACCCATGCTCACGCATATATGCAGATGCACACACTCACATGCACATGCATACATGTGTGCACACACATCCACATGCACACCTGCAAAGCACCATCATGCACTCACACAATTTTTTCCCACAAGCAGCATTAGACATTACCTATATAATCTCATCAATATGTATTTATATAGCTATTCATTTCTAGAATTGAATCTGTTTGGTTTAAATAGTTTTGTGATGAGGAAAAATGGCAATTTATAAAACCATAGTGCATGGCCTAATGCTTGTATTCTCATTACCTATGTGATCTCCATTTTCTCTTCTTTGCCTCCTGGAAGTAAGTCAGGAATGGAAGGGGTGTATAACTCAAGGGAAGACAGAAAGCATGTTTTTACACTTTTCTGTCTTTCCTTTTCTTCTTGTTCTTAAAACACTTTCTTCTATGGGTCTCCACAAACTCTCCTCAGGTGGGTTCAGAAGGTCCTGAGAGCTGCCAACACTTCTCCTCCAGTAAGAAATTTGTGCAAAAGGCCGGCTGCTACCCAGAGGGATGTGACAGATGGCAGGGTCACCGTGCCGAGCTCGGATGGCTCACCCAGGTGGAGAGGCATCAGGGAGCTTGAAGCAGAGCCCTGGAAATTATTCCTGGCCTGCTTTAGCTTCTCATATTGACAATTCCACACCCTTCTAATCTGTGAATTTTGGAGGTTGGAGAGCCCAGATGCATGCTTTTTTTCCCTCTGAAAGAACAAATCTGTTTGAGTTTTCCCAAGCCACCATTTCATTGGGGATACATATTATCTTTACTGCATTGCACATTACTTGCTAGCATTCACTAACTCAGTCTAGTTTTCTTTACCTGGGATGCTGTCTTATAAATGATAACACTAGAGTAACCTCTAACCAGTTTACAAAAGGGCTCTTTAACAACCACAGTGCAGCCAAAGCCAAGAGGACACATGCAATGATGTACCCGATGCGTGGTCCGATGCAATAGCCAAGGTTTTGCAACTGGCCTGACGGAGTACTTTCAAGTATACGTGGTCAGAAATTGCAGTGTTCTTAGGGGTAGTAAACATCTCCCCTATAGATTGGTTTTTCCTTCTTCCTGAGAGCCATAAGGGAATACCTTACTCTTAGATATCACTACTGGGTGGGAAAGCCTTACAAGGCAGAGATTAAAGCTCCACATCTAACATTTACTTTCAAATAACAGAAGTAGTAGCAAACACCAACCCTCTTATCTCTATAGGGTTAATTAGGTTAACGTTAGTATCTCTGCAAGTTATTAGATTGAAGATGTTTACTGCCAGAAAGCAGGAATTCTCTTTATCTATTGCTTTCTTGTTAGTGAGATGCTGACCACCATAGTTTTGCTGTATTCAGTGATTGTATCCTGGAACTTTGTCACAAAAGTAACACCAGAAGAAAAACAAGTAAACACCCCTGGGGTAGCAATGGCAGCTTGTGTCAAGGGAGAAAGTACCTGTGTTAAACCGGAGAAACTTGGTATTTGAAAAAGCTCTGCAACAGGCCCTTTGATATGTTTTCTCCAAAGTTGAGGTGACATTGAGCTTAAACAATGTAACATATACTTGTGAGTAGATTTTAGTAATACACTACTTTCAGGGAGCTTAAGAAGATTACAGCACAATTCATGGACTTGGGAAAGTTTTGTTTATGTTAGATTTTTCTATGCTTGGCTGAGTGGCTTCCAAGTGGATCAAACCCACAGCTTTGGTTACAGTATAAGTATATTCTACCTCAAGGGTTTTCAAACTCTTACATACATAGAAACACCTGGAGCACTTGATAAATACAGGTTCGAGGGCCTTACCCCAGACACTTTGATTAAGCAAGTCTGAAGCGGGGGCCAAGAATCTGCATCTTAATAATCTCACAGGTGATTCTGATGCAATAGTCGTGAAACCGAATCCAGAAATAGAGTTAACTAAGCCCAATGTCAATTAAAAAGTTTGAACTTTCCTTTAGAGTTACAGATAGGACTACACAGTATTGTCATCATGGACTAATCTTATTTGCCATGATGGAAGTAGGAAAGAGAAAGAAAGAAAAAACAACAAAAGAGAAAGAGGGGACGTCTTACGTCGGGTTCTCAGAGGTGGAGGGTGAGACAGGGATTCCTGTGCTGGTGATTTTTGAGGGAGCTCTCTCAGGAGAAAGGAGTAAGGGGACCAGACCTGGAGAGAAGAAGGAACCAATGGGAGAGGGGATCTTGCTGTAGTGCGGCTTCAGCCTGCTCCCATGGGGAGCTCACATCACAGAATTGGTCCCACCTCGAGGCCAAGGCTCAGCTTTTTATGCTTCCATTTCAGTCAGACGTGGGCTATGGGCCACCCCTGGAGGTGGGGCATAAGCTCCTAATATCTCTGTTTGGGGTGGATTCTTCCAGCAGACAACAATACTCTGGAGGAAGAAGCAGCTGTGAGTTTGCCCAGCCAACACTCCCAGCAGGCGAGGGAAGAACACACCAAGCAGGTAAAGGGCGTTTAGGTAGAGCACCAATAGCAACAGCTACATGGAGGACTGAAAGTGGAGTAAAGACAGAAAGAATGATAAATACACATTTCTCAGCTAAGGATGATCCAAACAAACAAAAGTTCTACTGTCCCAGTCAACAACCTGAACAACACTAAAAACCCAGCAAGCCACTTTCTGCAGTACATCCTACCAAGTATTCACAAGTTTCTGCATTCTTGAGCATCCACAGAGTTGACACTAGGTCTGGATAGCTGCCTGTAAAGAAAATTGTGTTCATGAGACTTGAGGACACAAAGATAAGACCACATACCAAATCAGAATCTTAGAGTGAACAGCTGAGCACTCTAACCATCCCCCGACCCAGGGCACAGTCCATTATACTCAACCCTGCCATTTGCAAATCTAATGAACAGAAATTTTCATGGTGGCTAAAACTAAAATGCAGTGCATCAATCAAGACCACTAATGTAATCAAATTTTCAAAACCCTTTGTGTAGGATAAAGTGCCACTAAGATTAATCCATCTAAGTAATAGTTCCCATCTTACTCAAAATTCCATGAATTATTTTGTCCATTGAATGCCTTCTGAAGTCAAAGATATGCCCACTACTATGTCATTTTTCTTTATCACCCCAATATCCCCATTTTACAAGGAAATTAACTGGATAGTATCAATGAGTTAGTATTTGCTCCCAATATGAGCACTTTTATTTAAGGTGTGTTAATAAACCACATGAGTGATCATTTATTCCAAAAACATTGCCAGGGTTTGATAGTACTTCTACTGAACAATAAAGTTTTAGAAATTCCACCATGTGTTTAGAAATTCCACCACCTGCTTTTCAAAAGCAGGTCTACACCTATCTTCAGTGCTTTGGCAAGTCTCTCAATCATCATGATTTCCAAAAGACCACCCAGAGTAACACTACAGCGTTCTCTGCATGATCTTCCGGTGCCTTACAATTGAACTCACCTGAACTTTTACTCATGCAAAGCCAATAGATGCTTCTTCTCAATTTATTTGCTCGCCTAACTGAGTGTCTATATCCTGCCAATAATCCTTGTTCTAACGTGTCCAGCTTGAAGATGATCTTCCTTGCCTGTAAACATAAACTCAAAGTAGGATCTAAATAATTTTTTCTCTTACTTTTAGATACGTACCTATTGCAGCATGTAGAGATCTACTTACATGCTCCCTATTCTCCTTGCTCTCCAGAGAACAATAAGCCCTTTGGGTTGTACTCAACTGTTATTGGAACTTAAGTTTCACCCTGGGACTTTGGCCTTCCTGATATTCTTCTACAGATCCACTTGCCTCTCCTGCGTACATTTGGGTTAATGCCTCCCTCCACCCATTTTTATAGATGTCCTTCTACTAGAAGACTTTATCAGAGGGCTTGTTTTTTTGGGGGGCTGCAATACTAACTTTAGGTACCACATCTATCTTCTTAATTATGTTCGTTTGTGATTAAGTTGTTAGAAATTCTACTTTGCAAAGATTCCCTCTTGAACCACATGAACTGTGGATTTCACTGACCATGGAATGAGGCTTGTCCTTGTTATAAACTTGAAGCAACGTATTTCCTAAAGTCCAAGATATAATATTGAGTGTCTCCTATGATTTTTTTTAACCTAATGTCTCAAATGATTTGACTTTTTCCTACAAAGTTTCCTATCACATGTCTATCACAAAACAGTTCTTTCATAGTTTGGTCCAGAATATTGTTTTCTTCCCTAGCTTCTTCATCATCCTGAGGTGTCAGCAAGTCTAGAATTTATCAGATACCCTGCCTTTTGTAGAATAAGACTTCAGCAGACATTCCGACGGGTGTATTTTCCCTTCTCTTCAAGGCCAGTTTTGTAATCTGCATTCGGAAACCTTTATCCGTATCCTCTGTCTGGTCTGTTGGTCTGCAGAATACTTCAAGAATAATATCACTTCTAATTCTCTTTTATCTTATCCTCCCCAAGAGGAAAATTTGCAATGTCCATTCTTTGTGCAGAATGGCAAAGAACTTTTTAAGTCACAGCTGTCACCTGGGTTTCCATGTGTTGCTGAAAGTCTGACTGCTCAAAAGAGAGGGAAGGCAAGGGCCAATAAAAATAAATCTGCTGACAAGGTAGCAAAAGCCTCACTTGTCATTTCCTCTCAAAAGTTCCCCATACCCAATGACATCTCCTCTGTCCAAGTTTGTACAACAACATACACTTATCTAATGAAAGTAGAATTATTTGAAGGATGATGTAGAGAAAAAGTTATTAAGGACAAGAGCTTTGAAGCCCTGAGCTGACTTGACATTGAATCTCAGCTCCACTGTCTATTAGTTGTGTACCATCAACAACCTCTCTAAATCTCAGATGTTCAGATCTATAAAATGGGTTTATTACTAGGACCTATCTTACAGGTTGCTCTGAACATTATTTTCAAAAAGCTAACCACAGTACCTGGATTTCAATATATTTACTTATTTAATTTAAAAAAACAACAACAAATACTCAGTATGTGCCAAGAAATATTCTAGACATTGTTATCACATCAGTGAACAAGTATAAAAAATTCCCAGCCTCATCAGCAGGGAGTCAGATGAAAACTATAAAGTCATCCGTACATAAAACATACATAAATTATTGACAGCAGTAACAAGGAACATAAGGCAGGAACCAGAAATTGTGTATACGGGGAGTAGGGGGCTACTTTTGTCAGAAAAGTCAGTGACTTTTCAATTGTGCCAGACTGATGAGAAACCTGGGAGAAAAGTATTCTAAACAGAGGGATGAGCAAGGGTAGAAATTAATAAATGACTTCTCCATACATGTGTTTCCCTTAAATAGATTTTGGCCAAGTATGTGATCTGATTTCATATTATCTGTTTTGGCAACACTAATTTTCATTTAAAAATGAGCAGATTTCCCCCTTGATCATCCTCTGTAATGCCATTCAACCAATCATCAATATTTTAAGCTTTTGCAAAGTGCAAGTTGATACTTTGCACATCCATGTTTTATCACCGAGAGACTGTGGCTGAATGCCATGTAGATGAATTTGACTCTAGAAAGCATGTCCCTTCAATTATGTGGCAAATGCCTCTTTTTACACCCAACCTGCTGACTAAAATGAGAAAGCAAACAAATGAGATGAGTTGCAGTGAGGACACAGGAAGCCAAAAGAGCAGAGCATCTAATTGGAAGAGCACAGGAGAATGTTTAAAATAAGTTTCAGAATAGCGATAAGGGTAAAGATGATGTTATCTCTTGGATAGAAGAAGCTATTAAAATACACCAGAGTGTTTTCAATCACTTAATCAGAAAGCCCTTTTCCTGAGAACTGTCTTTTGTCCGTGTGCCATGAACAAACATAAATATTTTGGATTTCCTGCATCCTTCACCCTGATAATGGGCTCTCAACTGTAAGCTCTTCCCACCTCAAAGAAAAAGTGAAAAACAATGATAAAACATGAAGGATAGATAGGATGTCTTTTCCAGATGAATTATTGAATCCTACTAAATTGTTTTTAGTGTTATTCCTTCCCTAGCTCTTGCTTTTATTTATAGGATATTTTATATAGCTTTTGTATATAATACATTATGCATCCTGAATTTAGAGCATAACATATAATGTAAACATGTACATAAGAGCTGAACTCAGGTAAAACAAATAAACTTTTTGGACAATTTCGTGTGAATCTCTTATACGATGCCATATAACCATAACTTTTCAACTGTGCATAAATTATCATCTCATATTTAATATTTGGAAAATTCTTAAAGAAATAATTTATAGGGTAATGCATTAAAATGTTTATTTAAGATTTAAATAATATTTTAAATCCCTAATATGAGTACCTGTGGCCACACGTTTTTTAACGAAATAATTTCAGCCGGCCTATTTAGGAAAAGAATTGAACTATGAATTTTTAAAAATTATACTTAAAACAAATAATTTGCAAAAAATTTTTTACTGTTACAGGAATGAAATTTCACAAGATGCTTACATTCTTATGAGATTTTAAATAACATTTTCTGAATCCAAATAGAGATATGTCAATCATTTGAATCATAATAAACCAGAAGTTCTCTTTTGTGTTAAACAAATAAACCAAAGTGAAATTCTCCTTGGACAAAGGTGAAATTAAGTTTAAGTGACTATATTCATGAATAAAATCACTATGAAGTACAATTAAATGCATTTTTTGCTACTATTATAAATGACAATTTTTCCCATTATACCTATATTTTAATTTATAATTGGAAATTGAAATCCTAGTACTCAAACTGATCCCATCCCAGAGTTGTACTTTGAAGTTTGACCTCAGAATTTGTGCAATAATATCAAATAGATGATAAAATTTCAGGGGAAATTGTGTAACAATAGGACTCCTGTAGAACCCTTTACTTGCACAGCCATGATTCTTGTGTACCAAACGGGCTTTGCTTTACATATGGATATAACACCCCTATCTATTTGAACCTCATGTTACCAAAGCACTAAAATACAAATCTGGCTTAATTAAATGGCCAAGACCAACAGAAAGGATCCAATCAACATGAATAATATTCCTGCTTCTCTCTCCAAAACAAAATAGACTGCTTGAGTGCTTTATGCTCAGGAACGGCAAGCCAGTGACTGCTGGGTGCCCTGTCAGATGATAATTCAAGGGTTAAAAAGGACAAAATTACCATTCACATATGAGAGAAGCTGCTATCAGCTCGCTGATTGACCTTATGTGTGCCCACGGTAAGTTGCACTGTTACTTATAATAAGATGAGAAATGAATTTATCTGGATAAACTGTTAGAGGAATCTGATGGTCTCATTAGTAAGGTGGTTTCCTGGTCACCACCACTGCCCTCCCTTCCTAAAGAAGCCACAGCTAATCAAATGTACTCCTGGAGAACTACAACAGGATTTGGCACTATATTTTGAGATAATGATGGTCGAGTAGGGCTTGATTTATTCCATGCCTTGCTTTTATTCTCTTTATTGATTCCCACAAAGTAAAGATGGCCGTGCCTGTTCTGGAATTTGAAATAATTGGAATCGGTGTTATTTACATATGATTTCATTTTTGCAAAAGTTGGGGAGTGGGTGGAAAGGGGGTGGCAGGCAAGGAGAGAAGTGTCCTTTGAACAGCTGCCTTTGGAAGAAATGTTCTGGTAATAAACTGCCTCCAGTGTTTGTCTAAAATAAAGAAGTAAATAACTGCCGGGTCGGGTGAATCACATCAAAATCTCAAGACAATTCCAAGATGAACCAACTTGGAGAGTAAATGACCTCTTCATCTGGGTGATAAAGTTCCAGCCAAAATATTCTCTGGGCCCGAGACGTGATTCATTAGAAATATGTGCATGGTGGGGCGCTCCTCTCTCTATCTGGCAGAGTCCGGTCTGCACACTGATAAGAAGCAAATGCAAATGTCCTGATAAGAACTGAATGCAAATATTTATGATATGATATTCCCTGGGAATTATGTGCAGATAAAACAAAGTGTATTATTTTCCTGCTTCTCTTTCAGGTTTGCCAAAATGCCCTTTTTCGCTTTTGGAATTTGCATTTCTTCAAAATTGATTCGGCTTGCGTATTATGTTAAGCTATTTGTTTGCTAAGGATGGTAATTAGTTACTGTAATTACAGCAATGACAGTTGCTAAATTGTTTTTAAAGCATTACAGTGGGCCTGTGCCAGAAGATTGCAGTATTTTTTTGGATTTAAGCAGAGGCTGGAAAAACTCCCACTCTAGGGCCAGCATGGGATTTTCAACTACAAAGCTGCTTTTCCTGATTGAAATTTTTTTAAAAAGTCATTAATTTGCATCGATTGCAAGTGCTAACTTTACATTTAGGTTTATTCACATATCACAGAAATATTAGTGATAGTGGACCTTGGCGTAAAGGAGACACAGGGGACACCCATCGTAAATAAAAGTGAAAGCTGATAGCAGAGGAAAAATGGTATAACTATTACTTGGAGCCTGTTAATTAAACTTTTTAGCCTGTTTTTAGATAAATTAAAAACAATTAAAAATGTTTCTCTGAAAGTCAGTCCCAAACTTTTCTGAGCGCTCCTGGTTAAATGAGTAATGTGGAAAAGAATAGTTTGGCCATGCTCTATTTTTGACATGTGGAAAGTAACGAGAGAGAGAGAGAGAGAGAGAGAGAGAGAGAGAGA